>NW_027467782.1:55129297-55196110 GCF_004210375.1 Tachypleus tridentatus
AAACATTACTAATACTAGTGTTAGCCAGCAGTGTATTACTAATACCTGGTGTCACAGCCCATCACCGTTGCCATCACCAACAACTGTATAGCTGAGGCCAGCAGTGTATTACTAATACCAGTGAGCCAGCGTATTACCAATTACTAGTGTGAGGCCAGCAGCGTATTACTAAACATGTTACGTATCAAGCTACCATAATACGCAAACGCTGACGACACTAGAACCTTAACTCTAGTACTGATAAAACCTGTTATCCTTAATAAAATGTATAATGCCTGTCACTGTTCTATATTCCAAAATGAACATTTTGAGTGTATTACAGGAGGAACGTTTTGTGTTCGTGGTTTGTTATCTACTGGACAACAGCAGCGGTCTCTAATTGTCTCCCTGAACTGTCACTGACCGCTGAAATCCAGCACAAATGTATTAAATTCTATTTATATATTATTCTTTTTTTTGTTTTCGCTTGCATTCCACGAACGACAAGGTGATTAGTAAATCTGCTCGAAATGAACCATACCACCAGTAATTTGTGTGTATAGTAGATGTTATTTTATCTTTATCAGTATTAGTAACCGCTTTCCTTAAAAAAAACAGTGAGATAATCAGATGCTGAGGCGTCATATATCGCCAAAGTTATGTTAATGTATTTCATCACGTGACTCTAACCGACCCATCAAACAGATTCAAGGCTCACTTCGCAGCGGCACCGTAAAGTAAAAAAATCGACGCCAGCGTAATTCACGTGCAAACCACAATCCCTGAAACCCGTACACTGCTCAATCACTACCCATTCTGGAAATCTGAGGTATATTAAGTTAGTTATTCATAGGTAGAGTAAACTTTTTCACACATAGTGTCTATTAATTGCTGACAGATGTGACTTTAGAACATGTGAACTAAACCAGTTCAGGACAATCGAAAATTTGCTGCTTTTATTATAGAGCGTATTACTAGGACAAAAGCAAACATTTAACGGAACTCGCCGTACTGTCTTTACTCGAACAGGGGATTAACAGCTACTTTTATAACCACCCGCGAAGCTGAAAATACGAAGCATGTCCGGGAGCACATCGTGGGTATAACCTCGGAACTCACTAACTACATACCGTATTTTCCGGTTAATAAGCCGGCCGAATAAGCCGCGGCCAATTTTTCAGCTCTGAAAATGAGGGTTTTGCTATTACCGCCCAATAAGCGAGGCCATTTTAAGAAGGATAAGTTTCTTCAAAATAATTTTAGTCTCGTTTCAGCGTCAGCATGCATGTTGTGTGTGATCATTGGCGTCTCTGTAGCAAAGCAGAACGACAGAGATGGAATCAATATGTCATTCGTTATTGGCTCCACTCACTGTAATTAGGTAACCAATGAAATTCCAGAAACAACGTTTCACTGTAGTCTTAACGTGCTTTGCTTGATGGGACAAAATTACCGCCTATGGTAATTTTCAAAAGAAAAGAAATTTCGAAAGGAGGATCGGCCACAAAGCCGACCCCAAAAATCAGGTCCAAAATTTAGGGCCAGAAATTCGGCATTAGGGTGAAAAATAAGGTATATGAGAAACAGATGCATTTACTGTTAAAAACAGAGTATGATCAACACATGGGTAAACATCTCTAAAATCAACAACAACAAACCGTTAAATATATATATTATGTACAGGGTGGCCTGTAAGTACCTACCCATCAATATGTTATATTCAATTACGCATGTATTATAGAATATATGGAGCCGATGTAAGCCCACTTACACTTGAAGAGCGTATTGTGACAAGTGGGCCAAAATACCAGGCACCCTGGATGCATAAGATATATGGATGGGTAGTGACTTACGGGCCACCCTGTACTTTGAGGCAGATAAAAATTAACAAGTCGCAAAATCGGTTACAAAACTCGCGAGATTCTCTCTAATTACCAGTAAACACACAACGCTAACATCTAGCACAATCACACAAACAAATCACTAGTTTATGTCTCTTTATATCAGTAAATGGTTTGTGAATATATATTTCAAGATAATAACCTATATATATATATATATATATAGTGCCTAGAATAACAAAAAAAAAATTTAATCTAAAAGGAAAATGCGATATTTCTATATATTTTAATAACCCACTTAAAGCGTAAGTTAATTATATTTGATATTGTTAGTACGATGTATTAAAACACAATGTGATCCAGTTAAAAATGGTTTTAAAAAGTATAACATTATAGTTATATTACTTTAAATTCATGAACCAGACAAAAATTACGTTATAATTATCTTACTCAGATCTATAAACCAGATGTACCATTGTTACATTATAGTTATCTTACTTAACTCCTGATGAACCAGATAACCATTGTTACATTATAGTTATCTACTTAACTTGATAAACCAGATAAAATTATTGTTACAGAATAGTTATTTCAATTCTGATAAACTAGATGTTCCATCTGCTATCGTCAGCGGTTACTGCCATGAATTCCAGATGTTCCATACTGTCACGAACAGTTATCCTACTTAGCTCCTGATGAACCAGATGCCACAATTATAGTACTCTTTACTCAACCTACATTTAAAACCAGATGAACCATTGTTGCCATTATAGTTATTTTACTTAGCTCCTGATAACCAGATGTACCATTGTTACATTATAGTTATCTTACTCAGTTCCTGATAAACCAGATGCCATTGTTACATTATAGTTATCTTACTTAACTCCTGATGAACCAGATGTACCATTGTTACATTATAGTTATCTTACTTTTAGCTCTGGCATGATGAACCAGATGTACCATTATAGCTGCCATTATAGTTATTTACTTAAATTCCTTGATAAACCAGATGTACCATTGTTACTATAGTTATCTTACTCAGCTCCTGATAAACAGACAAAGTTGCATTAATATAATCATTTAACTCCTGATGAACCAGATGTACCATTGTTACATTATAGTTATCTTACTTAACTCTCTGATAAACCAGATGTACCATTGTTACATTATGGTTATCTTACTTAACCCTGATAAACCAGATGTACCATTGTTACATTATAGTTATCTTACTTAACTCCTGATAAACCAGATAAAAATTTCCATTGTTACATTATAGTTATCTACTTAATCCTGATAAAACCAGATGTACCATAGCACATTATAGTTATTTACTTAATTATACAAACCAGATAAAATATTAATTCTCAAAGGAAAATGCGATATTTCTATATCTTTTAATAATCCACTAAAAGCGCATTAAGTTAATTATATTAGGATATTGTTAGTACTATGTATTTAAACACAATGTGATCCAGTTAAAAACATTGTTCTAAAAACTATAACATTATCGTTATATTACTTAGCTCCTGATAAACCAGATGTACCATTGTTACATTATAGTTATCTTACTTAACTCCTGATAAACCAGATGTACCATTGTTACATTATAGTTATCTTACTTAACTCCTGATAAACCAGATGTACCATTGTTACATTATAGTTATCTTACTTAACTCCTGATAAACCAGATGTACCATTGTTACATTATAGTTATCTTACTTAACTCCTGATAAACCAGATGTACCATTGTTACATTATAGTTATCTTACTTAACTCCTGATAAACCAGATGTACCACTGTTACATTATGGTTATATCTTACTTAACTCCTGATAAATCAGATGTACCACAGTTACATTATAGTTATCTTACTTAACTCCTGATAAACCAGATGTACCATAGCTACATTATGGTTATCTTAATTAACGCCTGTTAAAAAAGATGTACCATAGACATGATAGACATGACAGTTGGACTAAATGAAAAAGACACGACAGTTAGAGCTAATGTAACAGATATGACAGCAAGACCTAGTGTAAGAGACATCACAGTTGGACCTAATGTAACAAACACAGATTTGTTTTTGTTTTTTAATCTCGCTACACAAGGGCTATCTGCGCTAGCTGTTCCTAATTTGGTAGTGTAAGACTAGAGGGAAACAGCTAATCATCATCCCCACCGCCAACTGTTGGGCTACTCTTTTTCCAACGAAATAGTGGGATTGATTGTCACATTATAACGCCCCACGGCTGAAAGGGCGAGCATGTAGGTGCGACGGGTATTCAAACCCGTGACCCTCAGATTATGAGCTGAACGCTTTAACCCACCTGGCCATGCCGAGCCTAGCATACACAATAGTTTAGACCTAATGTAACAGACATGACAGTTGGACCTAATTTAACAGACATGACAGCTACACCTGATGTAAGACATGACAGTTAGACCTACTGTACACATGACAGCTACAACCCATGTAACAGACATGAAGTTAGACCTAATGAACCACAGACATGGCAGCTACACCTAATGTAACAGACATCACAGTTAGATCTAATGTAACAGACACCATAGTTAAGATGCTAATGTACCAGACATCACAGTTAGATCTAATGTAACAGACATTACAGTTAAATTTAATGTAACAGACACTAGATCTAATGTAACAGACATTACAGTTACCTAATGTAACAGACATCACAGTTGGATCTTAATGTAACAGACATTACAGTCGGGCTCGTAACAGACGTCACAGTTGGACTTAAAGTAAAGATAATGATAGTTGACCTAAGCAAACCAGATGACAGTACAGGGCCTAATGTAACAACAGACATATCTACCGTACACTTCGTATATCAACGTTCCTCTCAGTTTGAAGACAAGAGTTGTTTTGGACAGAACTTTCTAAAGTGTAAGCGATCCTAGAGTATTGTCCTCCCAGCCCCAACTCTCGACTATTGACGCAGTAAGCGAGGATTATTGCTTAAGAGATGCTCTGAGCTGCGCTACTGTCGAGTTATACCTTCATTCTATCCTCAACACAAGGTGGCACTGAACACCCATATTTTCAAACGTATACAAAGTGGATATCTAACTATGTTAAAAGAGTGATTTGTATCGTGAGAGTAAAGGGCAAACTGGTAATCCACCATCACGCCGATCAGATCATCAGCGATCTAATAAAGACAGTTATTGTTACTAATCGATAAATAGACAATAAACTGTCGAATTCGGTTGAAATACCCGTATGTACAAGGGCTGTGAAAAGTTACATCTCGCTTTTCAGACTCCCAAGTAAATTAGAATGAATAGCAAAAAGTGAAATACGAATATAACTGTGTAAATATTTGCTCGTTTTTCAATACACTTAAGAGCCGCTCAGTGACACATCACAACGTCTGTGGACTAACAACGCTAAAAAAACGGGTTTTGATACCCGTGTTTGGAGAGCACAGGTAGCTCATTGTATAGCTTGGTAAGCGTAATTTGAAACAAATCAAACCACACCCAAGATTTGTGAGTGTTCAATCAGTTGATCTAGCTGTCACACTGATAGAGTAGTAGTTATATGAATATAAAACAGTATTATTATATTTATATAGAGAAGTAGTTATATGAATATAAAACACAGTATTATTATATTTATATAGAGTAGTAGTTATATGAATATAAAACAGTATTATTATATTTATATAGAGAAGTAGTTATATGAATATAAAACAGTATTATTATATTATATACATAAGTAGTTATATAGATATAAAAAGAGAGTATTATTATATTATATATCACAAGAAGTTATACGGATATAAAAACAGTATTATTATATTTATATAGACAAGAAAAGTGCTACGTGATATAAACACAAGTATTATTATATTTATACAGATAGTTAGGCATGGATATAAAAAAACGCAATTACATTTTATATAGAGTAGTAGTTATATGGATATCAAAACAGTATTATTATATAGCTTGGTGCGTAATATAAACAATTATTATATACATAAGTAAGTTATATGATGTTAAAAGAGACATTATTATATTTATATGATAGAGAAGTAGTTATCTGGATATAAAACAGTATTATTATATTATATAGATAAGTAGTTATACGGATATCAAACAGTATTATTATATTTATATAGAGTAGTAGTTATATGGATATAAAACAGTATTATTATATTATATACATAAGTAGTTATATGGATATAAAAGAGAGTATTATTATATTTATATAGAGAAGTAGTTATCTGGATATAAAACAGTATTATTATATTATATAGATAAGTAGTTATACGGATATAAAACAGTATTATTATATTTATATAGAGTAGTAGTTATATGGATATAAAACGGACAGTATTATTATATTTATATAGAGTAGTAGTTATATGAATATAAAACAGACAGTATTATTATATTTATATAGTAGTAGTTATATGAATATAAAACAGTATTATTATATTATATACATAAGTAGTTATATAGATATAAAAGAGAGTATTATTATATTATATACATAAGTAGTTATACGGATATAAAACAGTATTATTATATTTATATAGAGTAGTAGTTATATGGATATAAAACAGACAGTATTATTATATTTATATAGAAAAGTAGTTATATGGATATAAAACGCATTATTATATTTATATAGAGTAGTAGTTATATGGATACAAAACAGGACAGTATTATATTTTATAGAGTAGTAGTTATATGAATATAAAACAGTATTATTATTATTATATACATAAGTAGTTATATGGATATAAAACGGACAGTATTATATTTATATAGATAAGTAGTTATATGGATATAAAACGGACAGTATTATTATATTATATATAGAGAAGTAGTTATATGGATATAAAACGGACATATTATTATATTTATATAGAAGTAGTTATATGGATATAAAACAGACAGTATTATTATATTTATATAGATAAGTAGTTATATGGATATAAAACGGAGAGTATTATATTTATATAGATAAGTAGCTATATGGATATAAAACGGACAGTATTACTATATTTATATAGAGAAGTAGTTATATGGATATAAAACAGACAGTATTATATTTATATAGATAAGTAGATATATGGATATAAAACGGACAGTATTATTATATTTATATAATACAATATAATATTATATAGATAAGTAGTTACATGGACATACAACAGACAGCAATATTATATTTATATAGATGCATGTCGGGCCATGTTTTTTCTAAAACACAAAACGTTAAGTTTCGTAACTTAAATGTTACGTAGTTACACTGTCCCATCTTAATAAACAAGCATTTAGTGGTTGGGCCCGGCATGGCCAGGTGGTTAAAGGCGTTCGACTCGTAATCTAAGGGTCGCGGGTTCGAATCCCGTCGCAACAAACATGCTCGCCCTTTCAGCCGTGGAGGCGTTATAATGTGTCCGTCAGTCCCACTATTCGTTGGTAAAAGAGTAGCCCAAGAGTTGGCAGCGGGTGGTGATGACTAGCTACCTTCCCTCTAGTCTTAATTAAAAAAAACAAACAAACGATTTTTGTGGCTGTTTTGTTTTCCTTCGTATGCGTTTAAAAATGTCCTTTAATAAACTTCACTTTGTAGCCGCCTCTTAGGGCGTATTTAAATACAAATCACAGAGAACAGGGCGTACGTTTAAAGTAGGAAGTAAAACGATTGGTCAGAATGGAAACAACGGCTTTCATCATGCAATCAACCACTTCTCACCTTATTCGCTAAAAAAATACAACAGGTGTCGCTGTACGTAACCTGACGCACCCCTATCATGGCTTCTTGGTAGAAAACACAAAAATCGTCCAATTTAGGGGTTAAAGCTTTAGGAACAGTAGTAATAAGTAGCGTATACTTTGATGTTGTCATAGCTTACCAGAAAACAATAATTATAAGTTGTATCGCATATACAATATTTTTATAAAAGTTAAACCAAAAAAATATCACCCACCGTAGTGTAAGTAATTTTGTAGCGCGTAATAAAAAGTACTACAATGTAGTTATATGTTCTTTCTATATAAACTAATACAGATAACCGCAAGTTGTAAAGTATCTTTATTAAATTTATCTGTAAATATAAAATTCGAACGAAATAAAATACATACGATGTTAGTGACAAAGTATCAGCGAAGATTAGAAAGTTATTTTAACTGTTTTAGGACATTTTTAAATTTAGCTTTGTTTTTTAAGGTTATGTGACTAGAATTGTTTACTAGCAATAAAGGTGAAGTGCTTATGATTCGAAAGTTGTTTCTTGTTCATAAGGCGTGCGCTTCGTAATCCGAGGGTCGCGGGTTCGCGCCCGAGTCGCGCCAAACATGCTCGCCCTCCCAGCCGTGGGGGCGTTATAATGTGACGGTCAATCCCACTATTCGTTGGTAAAAAAGTAGCCCAAGAGTTGGCGGTGGGTGGTGATGACTAGCTGCCTTCCCTCTAGTCTTGCACTGCTAAATTAGGGACGGCTATCACAGATAGCCCTCGAGTAGCTTTGTGCGAAATTCCAAAAAACAAACAAACAAAAACAATTGTTCCATAATATCCACAAAATAAAAATACAAACTAGAAATAAAAAAACTTATTTTACCTAATGACGAACATTTCTAGCAGTTTGTCTTCGTCAGGTTTGGTCAGTGCGTGTGAGAAAAGTTAAAAATACATTCCATCACTGGTCATTTAGTAGCAAACGCTCGTTGGCATATTAGTAACTTCAAATTAAAACTCTATATAGAAATATCACCAAAATTCTAAATCGATACTATTTATAAAAATACTCAAACCAGTTTTTAGACGTTTGACTCCAAATAACCAGTCTTTATAAGGAAATATTACTCACATGACCGATTTACCGTTATAATTTTTTTTTTACATTCTACTAAACGTTTGTTTTTGAATTTCACACGAAGCTACACGAGGGCTATCAGCATTAGCCGTCCCTAATCTAGCAGTGTAAGGCATCTAGTTATCACCACCCACTGCCAACTCTAGGACTGCTCTTTTACCAACGAATAATGAAACTGACTGTTACATTCTAACGCTCTTATGGCTGAAAGGTCAAGTATATTTGGTGTGGCGGGGATTCGATCCCGTGACCCTCAAATTGTGAATCGAGTGCATCAACCACCAGGCTATGCCACAGAAGTGACATCTGTCAAATGTTGAATCAATTCTAAACACTTTTATAAAAACGTCCAACCTGTTGTTTTACCTGTTTGAGTTAAATCATCAACCGTTATTTAATATAGTGCGTCATACAATAATTACACATACAAAGATACTGAGACAATATGGAATTTTATTTCGCTGATAATAAGAAGAAAAACTTTTTAAATTATATTTTTAAAAGACACCAACTTTAAGTTTTCTCTTTATTACGTAAAAGCTAAAAACAGAAAATTTAAAATACGAACTACATAAATTTACATTTTATTGTAATCGACTGGTTTATGTCATTGCCAGTTTTATAACAAATCCCCAAACGCTTTTTTAAGTCTTTAATTTTGTTCTGTTAGGATACCTTAAATAGTCTGAAACTTAAAAATTCTAGAATTTACAATTAAATGTTTGAAAACCTAGCATAAAACATTGACCACTAATTTACATCGAAAACATATGGTGCGCAGTTTGTCTTTATAGTAAAACTCGGAATCCCATTGGTGTTAATCTGTGATCGAATTCTTGTGACCCCATAAATATTTACCGTGTGTTATAAGAGTAGCAGTCACTCCTTGAGGATGATCCGTGGATAGTAGAGTATTGCTGACTGGTGAAATTGCTTCTCGTATGTACCTGCGCCATAAATATTATATGAGTTATTAGTTGTAGATCATAAAACAGCATACCACCATAGACAGGGTAAAACCAAGCTAAAACATTATATGAGACATTAATGTCTCATCTACTTTTTCTTTCCATCTTCAGGTACGCTGCTAGACAGGTTCGACAGCATAGGCCACCTTCTAGAAAGGTAAGGGAACCCTGAGCCACATCATTTATTGAATGCATCACGCCGTTTAGAAGGCGTCCCAAAAGAGACATTTACGCATCCGGAATGATCAAAATGGTTTATCAGGTCTTTTGCCAAATTTGATCTTCGAATATGTTTAGGTGGACTAGTTTTAAAATGAACTGTATTACCTAATATAACATATCTAAATTAGGGTCTGAATATTTTGATACAAAGATGTGGGAAAAATTAAACCTCAATTAGTTACCACTGTTAAGTATACAATCGTGAATAATTCAAATTTTATTATGATTATTTCTTATATCAATATTTAAAGTTCAGAGTCTAGAGAAAGATTGAAGAAACAATAATAGAAAATGAAACTCACCTACACTGTATATCTTGTTCTGCTTTTCTATTCTCAGTTTTCTTAATTTCTTGATATCGAATGTAAAATTAGGCGTGTTTCATAAGTCACTATTTATTAGGCCTAATATTTGTGACACAAATCACTAAAACTGCAAGTTTCACACATTTTTCTTAAATTTTCAAATTCTGATTTCAGATAATAACTATATAACTATTATTTGTCCAAGTACCTATTCAACAGATCACATAAACTGTAGATTTTTTTTCAATTTTGTTCCTCAATTTATCAATTTTTAGTATCAAATCAAATTTCTCTTTTGTCTGCCACGAGTCACTTACCAACCTTGATTTTAAATCATAAATGAACAAGTTAAGAAAAATGTGGGGAAAATATCTACAGTTTATGTGATTTTAATTACAATTTTAGACCTATTACCACTAAAAATATACAATTTATGTGACATTTATTTCTGTTATTAGATTTATTATTACTAAAAATATGTATACTTTATGTGACTTTTATTACAATGTTTAGACCTATTATTACTTTATTTATTGATCGTTTTATATACATTTCAGAAAACAAAGATTTTTTTTGCAAAAATACTCTGTAGTTTTAAAAGAATACATAAAAAACATTTTCTTAAAGACATTGGTACGTACATACACGTTTTAAAATTATAATATATACATATATATCTGTCTAACAGGCTGCGAATGGCCTGAGGTTTGAATTCTAAAGTTGCTCGTTTAATTAGAATAGTGTTTTAAACAATCAACTTGTGTAAATAGTTTACACAAAGGGGAATACTTTCATTACACTCCCAGTAAATATGATTTAGTTTTATCATAAATTTTAACACTTTAAGCCTTAGCTTCGTATGTGTCTGTAGATTTGTCTTACAATAGTATGTGTACATTTCATCTGGCAAACCATCCGTTAAAAATTACAAGTGTTGTTTTTTATCATTATTTCAAATTTTTTATTTCACATCATGGAAAACAATAAGATGAAAGATATGCCTTTATAAGTTCGTCGTATTTTATCTTATTTGTTTAAACCAAACGTGTTTTAAAACTTCATTGGTACTTGCAACACATGTACATAAGGCGTGAAATAAACAAGCATATAAGAAAATGATGTGTACACAAGACAGAAACTAGGCACTACATAAGAAACTGACACAAATTTTGACAGAATGATAAAAATTCTACGTTATTGACAAACCTAGACAAGCCATAAAAAGTTGATGTTATCAGTATTGAGATGTATTACTGTTTCAAGCATCTTAATGAACCCCTTTAATACTAGGTAATGTCTAACATTGTAATGTTAGACTGCTTTGTCCTATTACTTAATATTATGAGACTGTATGCTTTATCATTACGTTTCTCCATTATAATTTATTACTCTCTCTGCAGTAATCGTGATGGTGATTAAATCAAACATTATTCTGTGAAATATTACTCGTTACCTCATGTTTTGTACGTGACGATAGCTCGAACTTATTAGAATCGTCGTAATGTCTACCCGGTCCATAAGTTTACGACTAAACAGAGCCAGGAACTTTAACCTAACTTTCCCTAGTGTAATTACAAAGAAACAAACAGTAAAGTTCCCTATACGAGCTTTTCACTAAGCCTAACTCGCTTTACTATGAGCGTACCTGATTTTAGTATAACTAGTTTTAATGTATCTGATTTTATTGTTTATTTTCCACAGATTTTGGCGATGTCAGTGGTTTCAGACACTTGTGTTCAGAGCTGGTCAAATTAATTCTTGATTTAGCAAATGTATATAGTATCTCTTAGTCGTCCTTTCGAATATTTACTACAGACATGAATTTCTCATTATTGTTTGTTTAATTTTGAAGGTTTAGGATATGTTCCCATTTCACTGATGGATATACCAAGATGTTGAAATTAACAAAACTCTGACACGAGGATTTGGAGACAGAACCACTGAAAAGTTCTGAATCAGTTCTTGTCTTAAAATTATCATAAAATAAATATAAATAAACTCTTTTCCCTCCAATTAACATAAATCATGTGTTGTCCCAGCAATAGGTTATTCCTATAACAAGTGACCACTAGGGGGTGAGGTGTTTTTTTTATTAAAAACTGAAACATTTAGAAATTGTTGGTCATACTAACATTTATTATAATATCAAAGTATTTCAGACATGTCAACGAAGACAAAATTTTACTACTTAATACAACAAACGTCCTGCAACTGCCGGCCACACACACTGAATGTCCCTTTATGACTTTGTTAAGTAGACAAACTTATTATTTGAATAAAGACAAGAATGACGCTGTTGTATTTAACTCGTCTCTAGGCTTGTGTGTTGGGTTCAAATCCCGCTACTGTTTTGTATAATTGCTTTATATCATAAACAGTCTGTACTGAATCAATCATTTCATAAAACATGTTTCTGAACATCTGGTTATAAAACGGAATTGTTACTTTCATAAGATATGTTTATATATGTGGTTACGAGTTAGGCTTACTTTCTAACACAGCTCATTAAGACAACTATTGTTTCATTTAAAACTAGATCGCTTTCAACCAATTTTTTTCACAATTCATTCGCTGAAGATGTCAAATTAAGGTTAGCAGGCATCTCGAACTTTATAGCTATACGTTAACGTAAGGACTCAAATTAACTTTAATAATTTTGAAAGAAAATTAACCATATTTAACTTGTTCCTCAACTTAACTGACGTATTTATTCTCAGACTCGAAATATTATTGAATATTCATTAAAATATGTAATATATGGATTTTTATTGAATTCTAAGTTGTTTCCCACATAGAACTCTACAATCCGAAAGTAAATTTGATAATAAAATATGAATACACTTACTGTTTGAGAGATTTGCCAACATAAAATTAAATCACAGTTGAATTTTAACAAAGTAAGAACTAGTTTTAGTTTATCTAATTGTTTGCCCACACTTTTAGACAAAGATAAACTTGTAAAAACTAATTCCAAGTTTATAAAATTCGAGCAAACACAAGAATTAGAAACGATTTATTTTTAAAAAATCGAAATATTCAAAGACAGAGGACGACTGTCTGTTTATTGTATAGCAACAATATGATACTAAAAAATCCAGAAGACAGCGGGATAGGAAAATTGAAAAACCAATGTTAAAATTATTAATATAACAATATAGCAAATGCTATTGACTTAATTAACACTACAACAAAGGTTATTAATGTAATAGTACATTAAAGGTTAGTAATGTAAGAATATAACAAAGGTTAATAATATAACAATATAGTAGAGATTTTTAATGAATCAGGATAAAAAAATGTTACCAAACAATAGTATTATCTAGAAGCTGTATGTTTTGAATACGAACAGCACATGTTTATGTTTCCACACATTTCACGTGGTGTACATTAACATAATGGTTTACAGAGATCTAAAGAAAGGAAAATTAGTGAATACTTAGAGTGATCTAAGAAATGAAAATAATATAATTATATAGTCTAATTGATACAAAATTTACTCACTCAGAGAGAAAAAAACTAATGGATGAAATCATGGAACTCAGAGAAAACTCATGAATAACAACACAGACTCGTGAGAAAAATTAATGTATAATGAATACCATAGTACCCTGAAAAACTAATTAATTATAAGTATACTCCTGATAAAACAGTTAAGTAAAACTATATAATACTGAGCAACTTAATAGATATCTCCACGGTATTAAACTAAACGTCTAAGACAGTTCATATAAAGTCGTTTTTGGATTGAAATTGCTGACAAGAGAGAGAGAGCAGAAACCTTCGCAGTCACAAGGGCTTCGTTCGGCTTTGAACCGAATGATGGAACTGACCGTCGCTTTTATAGCACGCCCACAACTGAAAGTACGGAGTGGCGTTAACCCAAAACCTTTCGGTCCGTTGGCCAACACTATAACAAGTGTACCATTTTCAGAATAAATAAATTATAAGTTAGCATTCATTGTGAAATTCTCTTTAATTCACTGCCAGATTTGTTTTCACACGCCACCTGATGGTTAGGACGCTCTACTCGTATCCCGAATGTCCAGGTTCGACTCCCTGTAACACCAAAAATGCTCACCTTTTCAACTGTGGTGTGCTATAATATTACGGTCAATCCCACTACTTGTGAGTAAAAAAGCAGCACAAGAGTTGGCAATGGGTGGTGATGATTAGCGTCTTAAATCTAGTCTTACACTGCTAAATTAAACAAAAGAAACAATGCTCCACTTCTATATTAAGGAAAATTAGCTACTACGTCGAGTTGCTATGTGTGAAATTCAACAAACAAAGGAAACAATGCTTCACTTCTATATTAAGGAAAACTAGCTACTACGTCGAATTGCTATGTGTGAAATTCAACAAACAAAGGAAACAATGCTTCACTTCTATATTAAGGAAAACTAGCTACTACGTCGAGTAGCTATGTGTGAAATTCAACAAACAAAGGAAACAATGCTTCACTTCTATATTAAGGAAAACTAGCTACTACGTCGAGTAACTATGTGTGAACTTCATCAAACAAAAGAAACAATGATTCACTTTTATATCAAGGAAAACTAGCTACTACGTCGAGTAACTATGTGTGAACTTCATCAAACAAAAGAAACAATGATTCACTTCTATATTAAGGAAAACTAGCTACTACGTCGAGTAACTATGTGTGAACTTCATCAAACAAAAGAAACAATGCTTCACTTCTATATTAAGGAAAACTAGCTACTACGTCGAGTAGCTATGTGTGAACTTCAACAAACAAAAGAAACAATGCTTCACTTCTATATTAAGGAAAACTAGCTACTACGTCGAGTAGCTATGTGTGAAATTCAACAAACAAAAGAAACAATGATTCACTTTATATTAAGGAAAACTAGCTACTACGTCGAGTTGCTATGTCTGAAATTCATCAAACAAAAGAAACAATGCTTTACTTCTATATTAAGGAAAACTAGCTACTAGATCGAGTAGCTATGTGTGAAATTCAACAAACAAAAGAAACAATGATTCACTTCTATATTAAGGAAAACTAGCTACTACGTCGAGTAACTATGTGTGAACTTCATCAAACAAAAGAAACAATGATTCACTTTTATATCAAGGAAAACTAGCTACTACGTCGAGTAACTATGTGTGAACTTCATCAAACAAAAGAAACAATGATTCACTTCTATATTAAGGAAAACTAGCTACTACGTCGAGTAACTATGTGTGAACTTCATCAAACAAAAGAAACAATGCTTCACTTCTATATTAAGGAAAACTAGCTACTACGTCGAGTAGCTATGTGTGAACTTCAACAAACAAAAGAAACAATGCTTCACTTCTATATTAAGGAAAACTAGCTACTACGTCGAGTAGCTATGTGTGAAATTCAACAAACAAAAGAAACAATGATTCACTTTATATTAAGGAAAACTAGCTACTACGTCGAGTTGCTATGTCTGAAATTCATCAAACAAAAGAAACAATGCTTTACTTCTATATTAAGGAAAACTAGCTACTAGATCGAGTAGCTATGTGTGAAATTCAACAAACAAAAGAAACAATGATTCACTTCTATATTAAGGAAAACTAGCTACTACGTCGAGTAGCTATGTGTGAAATTCATCAAACAAAAGAAACAATGCTTCACTTCTATATTAAGGAAAACTAGCTACTACGTCGAGTAGCTATGTGTGAAATTCAACAAACAAAAGAAACAATGCTTTACTTCTATACTAAGGAAAACTAGCTACTACGTCGAGTAACTATGTGTGAAATTCAAAAAACAAAAGAAACAATGCTTCACTTCTATATTAAGGAAAACTAGCTACTACGTCGAGTAGCTATGTGTGAAATTCAACAAACAAAAGAAACAATGATTCACTTTATATTAAGGAAAACTAGCTACTACGTCGAGTTGCTATGTCTGAAATTCATCAAACAAAAGAAACAATGCTTTACTTCTATATTAAGGAAAACTAGCTACTACGTCGAGTTGCTATGTGTGAAATTCAACAAACAAAAGAAACAATGCTTCACTTCTATATTAAGGAAAACTAGCTACTACGTCGAGTAACTATGTGTGAAATTCATCAAACAAAAGAAACAATGCTTCACTTCTATATTATGAAAACTAGCTACTACGTCGAGTAGCTATGTGTGAAATTCAACAAACAAAAGAAACAATGCTTTACTTCTATACTAAGGAAAACTAGCTACTACGTCGAGTAACTATGTGTGAAATTCAAAAAACAAAAGAAACAATGCTTCACTTCTATATTAAGGAAAACTAGCTACTACGTCGAGTAGCTATGTGTGAAATTCAACAAACAAAGGAAACAATGCTTCACTTCTATATTAAGGAAA
Organism: Tachypleus tridentatus; assembly: GCF_004210375.1. Lineage (NCBI taxonomy): Eukaryota > Metazoa > Arthropoda > Merostomata > Xiphosura > Limulidae > Tachypleus > Tachypleus tridentatus. The sequence continues at coordinate 55,145,814 of NW_027467782.1, forward strand.
ACTAGCTACTACGTCGAGTAGCTATGTGTGAAATTCAACAAACAAAGGAAACAATGCTTCACTTCTATATTAAGGAAAACTAGCTACTACGTCGAGTAGCTATGTGTGAAATTCAACAAACAAAGGAAACAATGCTTCACTTTTATATTAAGGAAAACTAGCTACTACGTCGAGTAGCTATGTGTGAAATTCAACAAACAAAAGAAACAATGATTCACCTCTATATTAAGGAAAACTAGCTACTACGTCGAGTAGCTATGTGTGAAATTCAACAAAAAAAGGAAACAATGCTTCACTTCTATATTAAGGAAAACTAGCTACTACGTCGAGTAGCTATGTGTGAAATTCAACAAACAAAAGAAACAATGCTTCACTTCTATATTAAGGAAAACTAGCTACTACGTCGAATTGCTATGTGTGAAATTCAACAAACAAAGAAACAATGCTTCACTTCTATATTAAGGAAAACTAGCTACTACGTCGAGTAACTATGTGTGAACTTCATGAAACAAAAGAAACAATGATTCACTTCTATATTAAGGAAAACTAGCTACTACGTCGAGTAACTATGTGTGAACTTCATCAAACAAAAGAAACAATGCTTCACTTCTATATTAAGGAAAACTAGCTACTACGTCGAGTAACTATGTGTGAAATTCAACAAACAAAAGAAACAATGATTCACTTTATATTAAGGAAAACTAGCTACTACGTCGAGTTGCTATGTCTGAAATTCATCAAACAAAAGAAACAATGCTTTACTTCTATATTAAGGAAAACTAGCTACTAGATCGAGTAGCTATGTGTGAAATTCAACAAACAAAAGAAACAATGATTCACTTCTATATTAAGGAAAACTAGCTACTACGTCGAGTAGCTATGTGTGAAATTCATCAAACAAAAGAAACAATGCTTCACTTCTATATTAAGGAAAACTAGCTACTACGTCGAGTTGCTATGTGTGAAATTCAACAAACAAAAGAAACAATGCTTCACTTCTATATTAAGGAAAACTAGCTACTACGTCGAGTAACTATGTGTGAAATTCATCAAACAAAAGAAACAATGCTTCACTTCTATATTAAGGAAAACTAGCTACTACGTCGAGTAGCTATGTGTGAAATTCAACAAACAAAAAAACAATGCTTTACTTCTATACTAAGGAAAACTAGCTACTACGTCGAGTAACTATGTGTGAAATTCAAAAAACAAAAGAAACAATGCTTCACTTCTATATTAAGGAAAACTGGCTACTTCGTCGAGTAGCTATGTGTGAAATTCAACAAACAAAAGAAACAATGCTTTACTTCTATACTAAGGAAAACTAGCTACTACGTCGAGTAACTATGTGTGAAATTCAAAAAACAAAAGAAACAATGCTTCACTTCTATATTATGAAAACTAGCTACTACGTCGAGTAGCTATGTGTGAAATTCAACAAACAAAGGAAACAATGCTTCACTTCTATATTAAGGAAAACTAGCTACTACGTCGAGTAGCTATGTGTGAAATTCAACAAACAAAGGAAACAATGCTTCACTTCTATATTAAGGAAAACTAGCTACTACGTCGAGTAGCTATGTGTGAAATTCAACAAACAAAGGAAACAATGCTTCACTTTTATATTAAGGAAAACTAGCTACTACGTCGAGTAGCTATGTGTGAAATTCAACAAACAAAAGAAACAATGATTCACCTCTATATTAAGGAAAACTAGCTACTACGTCGAGTAGCTATGTGTGAAATTCAACAAAAAGGAAACAATGCTTCACTTCTATATTATGGAAAACTAGCTACTACGTCGAGTAGCTATGTGAAATTCAACAAACAAAAGAAACAATGCTTCACTTCTATATTAAGGAAAACTAGCTACTACGTCGAATTGCTATGTGTGAAATTCAACAAACAAAGAAACAATGCTTCACTTCTATATTAAGGAAAACTAGCTACTACGTCGAGTAACTATGTGTGAACTTCATGAAACAAAAGAAACAATGATTCACTTCTATATTAAGGAAAACTAGCTACTACGTCGAGTAACTATGTGTGAACTTCATCAAACAAAAGAAACAATGCTTCACTTCTATATTAAGGAAAACTAGCTACTACGTCGAGTAACTATGTGTGAAATTCAAAAAACAAAAGAAACAATGCTTCACTTCTATATTAAGGAAAACTAGCTACTACGTCGAGTAGCTATGTGTGAAATTCAACAAACAAAAGAAACAATGCTTCACTTCTATATTAAGGAAAACTAGCTACTACGTCGAATTGCTATGTGTGAAATTCAACAAACAAAGAAACAATGATTCACTTCTATATTAAGGAAAACTAGCTACTACGTCAAGTAGTTATGTGTGAAATTCAACAAACAAAAGAAACAACGATTCACTTTATATTAAGGAAAACTAGCTACTACGTCGAGTTTCTATGTCTGGAATTCATCAAACAAAAGAAACAATGCTTCACTTCTATATTAAGGAAAACTAGCTACTACGTCGAGTAGCTATGTGTGAAATTCAACAAACAAAGGAAACAATGCTTCACTTCTATATTAAGGAAAATTAGCTACTACGTCGAGTTGCTATGTGTGAAATTCAACAAACAAAAGAAACAATGCTTTACTTCAATACTAAGGAAAACTAGCTACTACGTCGAGTAACTATGTGTGAAATTCAAAAAACAAAAGAAACAATGCTTCACTTCTATATTAAGGAAAACTAGCTACTACGTCGAGTAGCTATGTGTGAAATTCAACAAACAAAGGAAACAATCCTTCACTTCTATATTAAGGAAAACTAGCTACTACGTCGAGTAGCTATGTGAGAAATTCAACAAACAAAGGAAACAATGCTTCACTTCTATATTAAGGAAAACTAGCTACTACGTCGAGTAGCTATGTGTGAAATTCAACAAACAAAAGAAACAATGATTCACCTCTATATTAAGGAAAACTAGCTACTACGTCGAGTAGCTATGTGTGAAATTCAACAAACAAAAGAAACAATGCTTCACTTCTATATTAAGGAAAACTAGCTACTACGTCGAGTAGCTATGTGTGAAATTCAACAAACAAAAGAAACAATGCTTCACTTCTATATTAAGGAAAACTAGCTACTACGTCGAATTGCTATGTGTGAACTTCATCAAACAAAAGAAACAATGCTTCACTTCTATATTAAGGAAAACTAGCTACTACGTCGAGTAGCTATGTGTGAACTTCAACAAACAAAAGAAACAATGCTTCACTTCTATATTAAGGAAAACTAGCTACTACGTCGAGTAGCTATGTGTGAACTTCAACAAACAAAAGAAACAATTCTTCACTTCTATATTAAGGAAAACTAGCTACTACGTCGAGTAGCTATGTGTGAAATTCAACAAACAAAAGAAACAATGATTCGCTTTATATTAAGGAAAACTAGCTACTACGTCGAGTAGCTATGTGTGAAATTCAACAAACAAAAGAAACAATGATTCACTTTATATTAAGGAAAACTAGCTACTACGTCGAGTTGCTATGTCTGAAATTCATCAAACAAAAGAAACAATGCTTTACTTCTATATTAAGGAAAACTAGCTACTAGATCGAGTAGCTATGTGTGAAATTCAACAAACAAAAGAAACAATGATTCACTTCTATATTAAGGAAAACTAGCTACTACGTCGAGTAGCTATGTGTGAAATTCATCAAACAAAAGAAACAATGCTTCACTTCTATATTAAGGAAAACTAGCTACTACGTCGAGTTGCTATGTGTGAAATTCAACAAACAAAAGAAACAATGCTTCACTTCTATATTAAGGAAAACTAGCTACTACGTCGAGTAACTATGTGTGAAATTCATCAAACAAAAGAAACAATGCTTCACTTCTATATTAAGGAAAACTAGCTACTACGTCGAGTAGCTATGTGTGAAATTCAACAAACAAAAGAAACAATGCTTTACTTCTATACTAAGGAAAACTAGCTACTACGTCGAGTAACTATGTGTGAAATTCAAAAAACAAAAGAAACAATGCTTCACTTCTATATTAAGGAAAACTAGCTACTTCGTCGAGTAGCTATGTGTGATCTTCAACAAACAAAAGAAACAATGATTCACTTCTATATTAAGGAAAACTAGCTACTAGATCGAGTAGCTATGTGTGAAATTCAACAAACAAAAGAAACAATGATTCACTTCTATATTAAGGAAAACTAGCTACTACGTCGAGTAGCTATGTGTGAAATTCAACAAACAAAATAAACAATGATTCACTTTATATTAAGGAAAACTAGCTACTACGTCGAGTTGCTATGTCTGAAATTCATCAAACAAAAGAAACAATGCTTCACTTCTATATTAAGGAAAACTAGCTACTACGTCGATTAGCTATGTGTGAAATTCAACAAACAAAGGAAACAACGCTTCACTTCTATATTAAGGAAAATTAGCTACTACGTCGAGTTGCTATGTGTGAAATTCAACAAACAAAAGAAACAATGCTTTACTTCTATACTAAGGAAAACTAGCTACTACGTCGAGTAACTATGTGTGAAATTCAAAAAACAAAAGAAACAATGCTTCACTTCTATATTAAGGAAAACTAGCTACTACGTCGAGTAGCTATGTGTGAAATTCAACAAACAAAGGAAACTATGCTTCACTTCTATATTAAGGAAAACTAGCTACTACGTCGAGTAGCTATGTGTGAAATTCAACAAACAAAGGAAACAATGCTTCACTTCTATATTAAGGAAAACTAGCTACTACGTCGAGTAGCTATGTGTGAAATTCAACAAACAAAAGAAACAATGATTCACCTCTATATTAAGGAAAACTAGCTACTACGTCGAGTAGCTATGTGTGAAATTCAACAAACAAAAGAAACAATGCTTCACTTCTATATTAAGGAAAACTAGCTACTACGTCGAGTAGCTATGTGTGAAATTCAACAAACAAAAGAAACAATGCTTCACTTCTATATTAAGGAAAACTAGCTACTACGTCGAATTGCTATGTGTGAAATTCAACAAACAAAGAAACAATGCTTCACTTCTATATTAAGGAAAACTAGCTACTACGTCGAGTAACTATGTGTGAACTTCATCAAACAAAAGAAACAATGATTCACTTTTATATCAAGGAAAACTAGCTACTACGTCGAGTAACTATGTGTGAACTTCATCAAACAAAAGAAACAATGCTTCACTTCTATATTAAGGAAAACTAGCTACTACGTCGAGTAGCTATGTGTGAACTTCAACAAACAAAAGAAACAATGCTTCACTTCTATATTAAGGAAAACTAGCTACTACGTCGAGTAGCTATGTGTGAAATTCAACAAACAAAAGAAACAATGATTCACTTTATATTAAGGAAAACTAGCTACTATGTCGAGTTGCTATGTCTGAAATTCATCAAACAAAAGAAACAATGCTTTACTTCTATATTAAGGAAAACTAGCTACTAGATCGAGTAGCTATGTGTGAAATTCAACAAACAAAAGAAACAATGATTCACTTCTATATTAAGGAAAACTAGCTACTACGTCGAGTAGCTATGTGTGAAATTCATCAAACAAAAGAAACAATGCTTCACTTCTATATTAAGGAAAACTAGCTACTACGTCGAGTTGCTATGTGTGAAATTCAACAAACAAAAGAAACAATGCTTCACTTCTATATTAAGGAAACTAGCTACTACGTCGAGTAACTATGTGTGAAATTCATCAAACAAAAGAAACAATGCTTCACTTCTATATTAAGGAAAACTAGCTACTACGTCAAGTAGCTATGTGTGAAATTCAACAAACAAAAGAAACAATGCTTTACTTCTATACTAAGGAAAACTAGCTACTACGTCGAGTAACTATGTGTGAAATTCAAAAAACAAAAGAAACAATGCTTCACTTCTATATTAAGGAAAACTAGCTACTTCGTCGAGTAGCTATGTGTGATCTTCAACAAACAAAAGAAACAATGATTCACTTCTATATTAAGGAAAACTAGCTACTACGTCGAGTAGCTATGTGTGAAATTCAACAAACAAAAGAAACAATGCTTCACTTCTATATTAAGGAAAATTAGCTACTACGTCGAGTTGCTATGTGTGAAATTCAACAAACAAAAGAAACAATGCTTTACTTCTATACTAAGGAAAACTAGCTACTACGTCGAGTAGCTATGTGTGAAATTCAACAAACAAAAGAAACAATGCTTCACTTTTATATTAAGGAAAACTAGCTACTACGTCGAGTAACTATGTTTGAAATTCAACCAACAAATAGTTCTATTTTCCGATTTCAATCATATGCGTGTTTTTTATTAACTTGTGCGAATCTCTCCAGATATCTTACTTCCCGTCCTTGCTTAACTTATTCTGATTTACATCAGATCTGAAACAATGTCTATCTTTCTACGTTACGCCCGGGTTATCATGATAACACTGGCTCGTCGTTCAACGGAATATATCCTATAACAGTGACACAGTAGTTTGATTTAATACTTTTCTCTAATACGGACTCTGCTGTTTGTCAAGTTGTAACACAACTGGGCATTCTATGTTAAACTATCATCAGGTTATATCTCATAATAACTTTACTTTCTCAGATCTGTACAAAGACTTACTAAATAATCTTTGAAACTAAGTGTCATTATTAGACATGACTAGTGTTCGAAGTTTTGTGTTTGCTTGTTTGGTTTTGAATTTCGCGCAAAGCTACTCGAGGACTATCTGCACCAGCCATCCCTAATTTAGTAGTGTAAGACGAGAGGAAAGGCAGCTAGTCATCACCACCCACCGCCAACTCTTGGGCTATTCTTTTACCAACGAATAGTGGGATTGACCGTAAATTTATAACGCCCCCACGGCTGAAAGGGCGAGTATGTTTGGTGTGACGGAGGTTCGAACCCGTGACTCTCAGATTACGAGTCGAGTGCCTTATCCACCTGGCCAAACCAAACCCTATCTCTATATTCCATAGAGGACATTTCTAGCAATAACTACACGAAAATATATTTTGTCATGAAAACTTGTATTAACTGGAACAATACTGTAATGTTTTCCCTCGTGCCAAAATTGATACACAATGTTTATGTGGGTTATCATATTAAGCCTAGTATTTTTCATAAACTCAGTATTGTTTATTAATATTATTGTATTAAACTGGATACTAGTTGTTATTCTATTGTACTAAGCCTAATATTACATACGTGTATTATTACACTGAGTGTTACTGTGTTTTATTGTATCATATTACTCACACCAGATACTGAGGTGATATTTCTGTAAATTATGTCTTCTTAAACCTTGGTTTCATCATTATGTAACTAATCTAATAAATGGACGAAATAGAAATTTTTCAACTGACAATAGCTTTCGCACGACGCGTCCGTTTATTTTGTCTAAAATACAAATCAGGTAACTAACGTGTGTATGTTTGTGATGCTTTAATGTTACCTTACACTTACAATACAAGTACACGGTCACGTGTGTTTTGTAGGAAGTAATTTACCCTACACAACCTCTGTCAGAGAACACAATATTTTCACATATCGAAGTGAGGAGTTGCATTTGCCACTTTTATACATGGGTCGAAGATAATGTTAGGAAGGTTGTCAACTGTTGTTGCTCGGGGTGTGTTGAGTCCCCGCCGGGCCAGAGCGGTGCTGCTCTGAAACTCTCCGTATCGTCCAGTGTGTCCACGTTGTTCTAACCAACCTAAGGGACAAGTTTGAAAGTGCCGTTTCACAATTCGTATGTTTGTAGTTAAGCATAAAATTACACAAAGAGCTGTCTACCTGTGCTGAATACATTACGAGTATCGCAGTCCTAGTTTTAGCGCTCTAAGTTCCCAAACTTGCCGCCGTGCCATGAGAGGCCCCGTCTCCGAAACACAGGTAAAAGTTATTCAAACTTCCTAGTTTGTGTGGTTCTTTCCTATCAGAACTGATTCAATGTTGAAGCATACATAAGAAACTTTGTTTTTCTCACAAGTGTCCAAGTATTTCAGTCACTAAAGGTTGTTATGTGACGGTCAATGTTCACAAACCGTGAGAAAAATACTGATCATAAAACCATTTAAACGTAACACATTTCAAACAACACATCTTATAAACACAGTGTATCGTTTTGTGTTCCTTCAACAATATGTGTCAAACCCAGTTTTCAATCTCACAATAACTTCTGTTAATCAGTATTTCCTAGATAACATGTTGAAACGTGACAGCCTGTGTCTTGTAAATAATATATCTTGTTAAAGCGTGGATTTACCTGACATTTGGAAGGATTTGAACAAATCGTTTATGAGATAAATGTTTGTAGAAAATTTGTTAACATTCGTCCAATCTGGTTCTAACAAAGATGGAAACAAAATGTGGTTCAAGAACATTCCACGGCAAGGTAAAGCCCGATTCGGTCAAATTATTTACCAATTAGAGATAATATGTTAACTAAACACGAAGTTAACTACGATGTAGAGATAACGTGTTGACTAAACACGGAGTTAACCACGATGTAGAGATAACGTGTTGACTAAACACGGAGTTAACCACGATGTAGAGATAACGTGTTGACTAAACACGGAGTTAACCACGATGTAGAGATAACGTGTTGACTAAACACGGAGTTAACCACGATGTAGAGATGACGTGTTGACTAAACACGGAGTTAACCACGATGTAGAGATAACGTGTTGACTAAACACGGAGTTAACCACGATGTAGAGATAACGTGTTGACTAAACACGGAGTTAACCACGATGTAGAGATAACGTGTTGACTAAACACGGAGTTAACCACGATGTAGAGATAACGTGTTGACTAAACACGGAGTTAACTACGATGTAGAGATAACGTGTTGACTAAACACGGAGTTAACCACGATGTAGAGATAACGTGTTGACTAAACACGGAGTTAACCACGATGTAGAGATAACGTTTTGACTAAACACGGAGTTAACCACGATGTAGAGATAACGTGTTGACTAAACACGGAGTTAACCACGATGTAGAGATAACGTGTTGACTAAACACGGAGTTAACCACGATGTAGAGATAACGTGTTGACTAAACACGGAGTTAACCACGATGTAGAGATAACGTGTTGACTAAACACGGAGTTAACCACGATGTAGAGATAACGTGTTGACTAAACACGGAGTTAACCACGATGTAGAGATAACGTGTTGACTAAACACGAAGTTAACCACGATGTAGAGATAACGTGTTGACTAAACACGGAGTTAACCACGATGTAGAGATAACGTGTTGACTAAACACGGAGTTAACCACGATGTAGAGATAACGTGTTGACTAAACACGGAGTTAACTATGATGTAGAGATAACGTGTTGACTAAACACGGAGTTAACCACGATGTAGAGATAACGTGTTGACTAAACACGGAGTTAACCACGATGTAGAGATAACGTGTTGACTAAACACGGAGTTAACCACGATGTAGAGATAACGTGTTGACTAAACACGGAGTTAACTATGATGTAGAGATAACGTGTTGACTAAACACTAAGTTAACCACGATGTAGAGATAACGTGTTGACTAAACACGGAGTTAACCACGATGTAGAGATAACGTGTTGACTAAACACGGAGTTAACTATGATGTAGAGATAACGTGTTGACTAAACACGGAGTTAACCACGATGTAGAGATAACGTGTTGACTAAACACGGAGTTAACTATGATGTAGAGATAACGTGTTGACTAAACACGGAGTTAACCACGATGTAGAGATAACGTGTTGACTAAATACGGAGTTAACCACGATGTAGAGATAACGTGTTGATTAAACACGGAGTTAACTATGATGAACCTTCAGTATTATTTGGTCAAACCTTTCACAAATTGTTTAACTTAAACATGATTACTTAACATGATATGAGTTTTAACCAACACCAAAACGAAGAAAGTCCATAACATTAACAAAATTTGTTATAATAAACTTGTAACTTCTCACAGATAGAACGGTTACAAATCCACCATCTTCTTCAACGAACAGAGAGACGGTTTATACACATACCTGAACTTGGAGTAACGTAACACACAAATCTTCTTTACTTTGTAACATTCAATATGTAACACACAGACCTTCTCTACTTTCTAACATTCAAGATGTAACATAGAGATCTTCCGTACTTTGTAACGTTCAAGATGTAACACACAGACCTTCTCTACTTTGTAACATTCAAGATGTAACACATAGACCTTTCGTACTTTGTAACATTCAAGATGTGATACACACCTACTGTAATTTGTAACATTCAAGATGTAACATACAGATCTTCTGTACTTTGTAATATTTAGAAATAACACCACTAAACTAGATTCCTATAGATATGTTCTGTATAAGAACACAAATAAGATAGTTTTCTATCCATGGTTTTTGTACAACAATTGCCATTGTGAAACGTCTGACAAAAACCATCTTAAAACTATTGAAACACAATACAAGTACGTGATCTTATATATTAAAAATAAAGCCAATAGTTGCTCACATTAAACGATGTCCTTGAAGAAAAACGTCTTCCTGGAAACACAGGTTGATGGCAGTATACTGAGACACGTTAGGAATAGAATACAACCTGATGATGGCTCTTTTTACAACCTTAGGTCACCAGTCACTGCGAATGGTACTTTCTTACAACCTTAGGTCACGAGTCACTGCGAATGGCACTTTCTTACAACCTTATGTCACCAGTCACTGCGAATGGTACTTTCTTACAACCTTAGGTCACCAGTCACTGAGAATGGCACTTTCTTACAACCTTATGTCACCAGTCACTGCGAATGGTACTTTCTTACAACCTTAGGTCACCAGTCACTGCGAATGGCACTTTCTTACAACCTTATGTCACCAGTCACTGCGAATGGTACTTTGTTACAACCTTAGGTCACCAGTCACTGAGAATGGCACTTTCTTACAACCTTAGGTCACCAGTCACTGCGAATGGTACTTTCTTACAACATTAGGTCACCAGTCACTGCGAATGGCACTTTCTTACAACCTTATGTCACCAGTCACTGCGAATGGTACTTTGTTACAACCTTAGGTCACCATTCACTGAGAATGGCACTTTCTTACAACCTTATGTCACCAGTCACTGCGAATGGTACTTTCTTACAACCTTAGGTCACCAGTCACTGAAAATAGCCTTTCCTTACAACCTTAGGTCACCAGTCACTGCGAATGGCACTTTCTTACAACCTTATGTCTCCAGTCACTGTGAATAGCATTTTCTTACAACTTTATGTCACCCGTCACTGCGAATGGCATTTCCTTACAACCTTATGTCAGCAGTCACTGAAAATAGCACTTTCTTACAACTTTATGTCACCCGTCACTGCGAATGGCATTTCCTTACAACCTTATGTCACCAGTCACTGAAAATAGCACTTTCTTACAACCTTAGGTCACCAGTCACTGCGAATGGCACTTTCTTACAACCTTATGTCTCCAGTCACTGTGAATAGCATTTTCTTACAACTTTATGTCACCAGTCACTGCGAATGGCATTTCCTTACAACCTTATGTCACCAGTCACTGAAAATAGCACTTCCTTACAACCTTAGGTCACCACTCACTGCGAATGGCACTTTCTTACAACCTTATGTCTCCAGTCACTGAAAATAGCACTTTCTTACAACCTTAGGTCATCAGTCACTGCGAATGATACTTCCTTACAACCTTAGGTGACCAGTCACTGTGAATGGCACTTTCTTACAACCTTATGTCACCAGTCACTGAAAATGGCATTTCCTTACAACCTTATGCCACCAGTCACTGCGAATGGCACTTTCTTACAACCTTATGTCACCAGTCACTGAGAATGGCATTTCCTTACAACCTTATGCCACCAGTCACTGAGAATGGTATTTCCTTACAACCTTATGCCACCAGTCACTGCGAATGGCACTTTCTTACAACCTTATGTTACCAGTCACTGAGAATGGCATTTCCTTACAACCTTATGCCACCAGTCACTGAGAATGGTATTTTCTTACAACCTTATGCCACCAGTCACTGCGAATGGCACTTTCTTACAACCTTAGGTCACCAGTCACTGAGGATGGCATTTCCTTACAACCTTATGCCACCAGTCACTGCGAATGGCACTTTCTTACAACCTTATGTCACCAGTCACTGAAAATGGTACTTCCTTACAACCTTATGTCACCAGTCACTGCGAATGGCACTTCCTTACAACCTTAGGTGACCAGTCACTGAGGATAGTATACCTTACTATCGTGGTGTTACCAGTCACTTAGGATAGTATACCTTGTCACCAGTGACTGAGAATACCTTACTATCTTGAATCACGAACAGCAGAAGACCATTACAATCTTAGACCATGCCTACTGTATGACACATAACCTTACAATCGTTGGTCACCAAAAAGTGAAAACAACAGACCATTACAATCTCAGAATATGAACTGCTGAAGAAATCATTTATATCATTGTATTTTGAACTACGTATGACATATGTATCATGTGGAAAGTACTGGTCACGTACCATCACTGTTTTACTGTTTCCTGTCCTACCAATTACTGGTCACGTACCATCACAGTTCAACTGTTTTCTTTCGTACCCACTACTGGACTCGTACCATCACAGTTTAACTGTTTTTTTATGTCCTACCCACTTTTGGTCACGTGCCATCACAGTTCAACTGTTTTCTTTCGTACCCACAACTGGACTCGTACCATCACAGTTTAACTGTTTTCTTTCGTACCCACTACTGGACTCGTACCATCACAGTTTAACTGTTTTTTATGTCCTACCCACTTTTGGTCACGTGCCATCACAGTTCAACTGTTTTCTTTCGTACCCACAACTGGACTCGTACCATCACAGGTTAACTGTTTTCTTTCGTACCCACAACTGGACTCGTACCATCACAGTTCAACTGTTTTCTTTCGTACCCACAACTGGACTCGTACCATCACAGTTTAACTGTTTTCTTTCGTACCCACAACTGGACTCGTACCATCACAGTTCAACTGTTTTCTTTCGTACCCACAACTGGACTCGTACCATCACAGGTTAACGGTTTTCTTTCGTACCCACTAGTGAACACGTATCATCATATTTTAATTGTTTTCTGTCCTACCCACCACTGGACACGTGCCATCACATTTTGACCTTTGTTATATGCTTCTCATACGTAAACCTAATTTTCCAGCTTTCTGTCCAATCATATGACAAGTACTTCTACCAAGACAGATGGTCGTAAATAGTTTGTTCTGTTTAAATGTTTTTCATTACAATCACGTCGAGTCGAACTACAGACCACATAAACCTTCATAATGGATCTGTTAAGAATTTACACACATCTTTACGTATAACTTACGGTGTAAAACTGGTATTGTTAAAATCGTCTGGTTGAGGAACAAGGTTGACATAAAACAAGAACGACCCATGAAACTCTACCCACAAGGGATTTACGTTCAACACAAAAGAAAGTTAAATTTATAGCTCTTAATATTTGTATCACGTTTCGCTAGCCAGAGGTGGATATAGCATTTTTTGGTGGGGGGATGATCGACTAAGTAACAGTGACTTAAACCCGACCCCAAGTAAACTTTTCCTTGTTACTGCAACGTAAATATCAAGTTAAAAGTAATCGTACAGAACTGAATCACACAACATAATGCATGTCAACTTTCATATATTCCTAAATAACATGTCACAAGTAAACATAAAGCAAAAATATTCTAATTGAAATTATCAGTACTTTATATTTTTGATTTCCCATAAACCTACACAATTATGGAATGGCCAGTGGGGTGACACATCCCCTCTCTGTATCCATCCCTGTCGCTATAAGTAAGAGTTCAGTCCTTCCTTAACCCTAGCTTTTCAATTCCTACAATAAATATACAATATACAATAAATATCTTTCGTGGTTATCTTTTAAAAATTTACCTGAAGATTGTTACACGTAGTATAACTACACTTAGTATAACTACCATTAGTATAACTACACTTAGTACAACCACACTTAGTATAACTACACTTAGTATAACTACCATTAGTATAACTACACTTAGTACAACCACACTTAGTATAACTACACTTAGTATAACTACACTTATTATAACCACACTTAGTATAACTACACTTAGTATAGCTACCCTTAGTATAACTACACTTAGTATAACTACCATTAGTATAACTACCCTTAGTATAACCCCACTTAGTATAACTACACTTAGTATAACTACTCTTAGTATAACCACACTTAGTATAACTACATTTAGTATAGCTACCCTTAGTATAGCTACCCTTAGTATAACTACCCTTAGTATAACTACACTTAGTATAACTACATTTAGTATAGCTACCCTAGTATAGCTACCCTTAGTATAACTACCCTTAGTATAACTACACTTATTATAACCACACTTAGTATAACTACCCTTAGTATAACTACACTTAGTATAACTCACACTTAGTATAACCACACTTAGTATAACTACACTTAGTATAACTACCCTTAGTATAACTACACTTAGTATAACCACACTTAGTATAACTACACTTAGTATAACTACCCTTAGTATAACTACCCTTAGTATAACTACACTTAGTATAACTACATTTAGTATAGCTACCCTTAGTATAGCTACCCTTAGTATAACTACCCTTCGTATAACTACACTTAGTATAATTACACTTAGTATAACTACCCTTAGTATAACTACACTTAGTATAACTACACTTAGTATAACCACACTTAGTATAACTACACTTAGTATAACTACCCTTAGTATAACTACACTTAGTATAACCACACTTAGTATAACTACATTTAGTATAACTACCCTTAGTATAACTACACTTAGTATAACCACACTTAGTATAACTACATTTAGTATAGCTACCCTTAGTATAGCTACCCTTAGTATAACTACCCTTAGTATAACTACACTTAGTATAACTACATTTAGTATAGCTACCCTAGTATAGCTACCCTTAGTATAACTACCCTTAGTATAACTACACTTATTATAACCACACTTAGTATAACTACCCTTAGTATAACTACACTTAGTATAACTACACTTAGTATAACCACACTTAGTATAACTACACTTAGTATAACTACCCTTAGTATAATTACACTTAGTATAACCACACTTAGTATAACTACATTTAGTATAACTACCCTTAGTATAACTACACTTAGTATAACCACACTTAGTATAAATACACTTAGCATAACTACCCTTAGTATAACTACCCTTAGTATAACTACACTTAGTATAACTACACTTAGTATAACTACACTTAGTATAACCACACTTAGTATAGCTACCCTTAGTATAACTACCCTTAGTATAGCTACCCTTAGTATAACTACCCTTCGTATAACTACACTTAGTATAACTACACTTAGTATAACTACTCTTAGTATAACTACACTTAGTATAGCTACCCTTCGTATAACTACACTTAGTATAACTACCCTTAGTATAACTACACTTAGTATAACTACACTTAGTATAACTACCCTTAGTATAACTACACTTAGTATAACTACTCTTAGTATAACTACCCTTAGTATAGCTACCCTTAGTATAACTACCCTTAGTATAACTACACTTAGTATAACTACTCTTAGTATAACTACCCTTAGTATAACTACACTTATTATAACTACATTTAGTATAGCTACCCTAGTATAGCTACCCTTAGTATAACTACCCTTAGTATAACTACACTTATTATAACCACACTTAGTATAACTACCCTTAGTATAACTACACTTAGTATAACTACACTTAGTATAACCACACTTAGTATAACTACACTTAGTATAACTACCCTTAGTATAACTACACTTAGTATAACCACACTTAGTATAACTACACTTAGTATAACTACCCTTAGTATAACTACACTTAGTATAACCACACTTAGTATAGCTACCCTTCGTATAACTACACCTTAGTATAACTACCCTTAGTATAACTACCCTTAGTATAACTACACTTAGTATAACTACCCTTAGTATAGCTACCCTTAGTATAACTACACTTAGTATAACTACATTTAGTATAGCTACCCTTAGTATAGCTACCCTTAGTATAACTACCCTTCGTATAACTACACTTAGTATAACTACACTTAGTATAACTACCCTTAGTATAACTACACTTAGTATAACTACACTTAGTATAACCACACTTAGTATAACTACACTTAGTATAACTACCCTTAGTATAACTACACTTAGTATAACCACACTTAGTATAACTACATTTAGTATAACTACCCTTAGTATAACTACACTTAGTATAACCACACTTAGTATAACTACATTTAGTATAGCTACCCTTAGTATAGCTACCCTTAGTATAACTACCCTTAGTATAACTACACTTAGTATAACTACATTTAGTATAGCTACCCTAGTATAGCTACCCTTAGTATAACTACCCTTAGTATAACTACACTTATTATAACCACACTTAGTATAACTACCCTTAGTATAACTACACTTAGTATAACTACACTTAGTATAACCACACTTAGTATAACTACACTTAGTATAACTACCCTTAGTATAACTACACTTAGTATAACCACACTTAGTATAACTACATTTAGTATAACTACCCTTAGTATAACTACACTTAGTATAACCACACTTAGTATAAATACACTTAGCATAACTACCCTTAGTATAACTACCCTTAGTATAACTACACTTAGTATAACTACACTTAGTATAACTACACTTATTATAACCACACTTAGTATAACTACCCTTAGTATAACTACACTTAGTATAACTTAACTAAGTAGTTAACTTAGTATAACTACTCTTAGTATAACTACACTTAGTATAACTACACTTAGTATAACCACACTTAGTATAGCTACCCTTAGTATAACTACCCTTAGTATAGCTACCCTTAGTATAACTACCCTTCGTATAACTACACTTAGTATAACTACACTTAGTATAACTACTCTTAGTATAACTACACTTAGTATAGCTACCCTTCGTATAACTACACTTAGTATAACTACCCTTAGTATAACTACACTTAGTATAACTACCCTTAGTATAAATACACTTAGTATAACTACTCTTAGTATAAATACACTTAGTATAACCACACTTAGTATAGCTACCCTTAGTATAGCTACCCTTAGTATAGCTACCCTTAGTATAACTACCCTTAGTATAACTACACTTAGTATAACTACTCTTAGTATAACTACACTTAGTATAACTACACTTAGTATAACCACACTTAGTATAACTACCCTTAGTATAACTACACTTAGTATAACTACACTTAGTATAACCACACTTAGTATAGCTACCCTTAGTATAACTACCCTTAGTATAACTACACTTAGTATAACTACACTTATTATAACCACACTTAGTATAGCTACCCTTAGTATAACTACACTTAGTATAACTACTCTTAGTATAACCACACTTAGTATAACTACACTTAGTATAACCCCACTTAGTATAACTACACTTAGTATAACTACTCTTAGTATAACCACACTTAGTATAACTACACTTAGTATAACCACACTTAGTATAGCTACCCTTAGTATAACTACCCTTAGTATAACTACACTTAGTATAACTACACTTATTATAACCACACTTAGTATAGCTACCCTTAGTATAACTACACTTAGTATAACTACTCTTAGTATAACCACACTTAGTATAACTACACTTAGTATAACCCCACTTAGTATAACTACACTTAGTATAACTACACTTAGTATAACTACACTTATTATAACCACACTTAGTATAACTACCCTTAGTATAACTACACTTAGTATAACTACACTTAGTATAACCACACTTAGTATAACTACACTTAGTATAACTACCCTTAGTATAATTACACTTAGTATAACCACACTTAGTATAACTACATTTAGTATAACTACCCTTAGTATAACTACACTTAGTATAACCACACTTAGTATAAATACACTTAGCATAACTACCCTTAGTATAACTACCCTTAGTATAACTACACTTAGTATAACTACACTTAGTATAACTACACTTATTATAACCACACTTAGTATAACTACCCTTAGTATAACTACACTTAGTATAACTTAACTAAGTAGTTAACTTAGTATAACTACTCTTAGTATAACTACACTTAGTATAACTACACTTAGTATAACCACACTTAGTATAGCTACCCTTAGTATAACTACCCTTAGTATAGCTACCCTTAGTATAACTACCCTTCGTATAACTACACTTAGTATAACTACACTTAGTATAACTACACTTAGTATAACTACTCTTAGTATAACTACACTTAGTATAGCTACCCTTCGTATAACTACACTTAGTATAACTACCCTTAGTATAACTACACTTAGTATAACTACACTTAGTATAACTACCCTTAGTATAACTACACTTAGTATAACTACTCTTAGTATAACTACCCTTAGTATAGCTACCCTTAGTATAACTACCCTTAGTATAACTACACTTAGTATAACTACTCTTAGTATAACTACCCTTAGTATAACTACACTTAGTATAACTACATTTAGTATAGCTACCCTAGTATAGCTACCCTTAGTATAACTACCCTTAGTATAACTACACTTATTATAACCACACTTAGTATAACTACCCTTAGTATAACTACACTTAGTATAACTACACTTAGTATAACCACACTTAGTATAACTACACTTAGTATAACTACCCTTAGTATAACTACACTTAGTATAACCACACTTAGTATAACTACACTTAGTATAACTACCCTTAGTATAACTACACTTAGTATAACCACACTTAGTATAGCTACCCTTCGTATAACTACACTTAGTATAACTACCCTTAGTATAACTACCCTTAGTATAACTACACTTAGTATAACTACCCTTAGTATAGCTACCCTTAGTATAACTACACTTAGTATAACTACATTTAGTATAGCTACCCTTAGTATAGCTACCCTTAGTATAACTACCCTTCGTATAACTACACTTAGTATAACTACACTTAGTATAACTACCCTTAGTATAACTACACTTAGTATAACTACACTTAGTATAACTACACTTAGTATAACTACCCTTAGTATAACTACACTTAGTATAACCACACTTAGTATAACTACATTTAGTATAACTACCCTTAGTATAACTACACTTAGTATAACCACACTTAGTATAACTACATTTAGTATAGCTACCCTTAGTATAGCTACCCTTAGTATAACTACCCTTAGTATAACTACACTTAGTATAACTACATTTAGTATAGCTACCCTAGTATAGCTACCCTTAGTATAACTACCCTTAGTATAACTACACTTATTATAACCACACTTAGTATAACTACCCTTAGTATAACTACACTTAGTATAACTACACTTAGTATAACCACACTTAGTATAACTACACTTAGTATAACTACCCTTAGTATAATTACACTTAGTATAACCACACTTAGTATAACTACCCTTAGTATAACTACACTTAGTATAACCACACTTAGTATAAATACACTTAGCATAACTACCCTTAGTATAACTACCCTTAGTATAACTACACTTAGTATAACTACACTTAGTATAACTACACTTATTATAACCACACTTAGTATAACTACACTTAGTATAACTTAACTAAGTAGTTAACTTAGTATAACTACTCTTAGTATAACTACACTTAGTATAACTACACTTAGTATAACCACACTTAGTATAGCTACCCTTAGTATAACTACCCTTAGTATAGCTACCCTTAGTATAACTACCCTTCGTATAACTACACTTAGTATAACTACACTTAGTATAACTACACTTAGTATAACTACTCTTAGTATAACTACACTTAGTATAGCTACCCTTCGTATAACTACACTTAGTATAACTACCCTTAGTATAACTACACTTAGTATAACTACACTTAGTATAACTACCCTTAGTATAACTACACTTAGTATAACTACTCTTAGTATAACTACACTTAGTATAAATACACTTAGTATAACCACACTTAGTATAGCTACCCTTAGTATAGCTACCCTTAGTATAACTACCCTTAGTATAACTACCCTTAGTATAACTACACTTAGTATAACTACTCTTAGTATAACTACACTTAGTATAACTACACTTAGTATAACCACACTTAGTATAACTACCCTTAGTATAACTACACTTAGTATAACTACACTTAGTATAACCACACTTAGTATAGCTACCCTTAGTATAACTACCCTTAGTATAACTACACTTAGTATAACTACACTTATTATAACCACACTTAGTATAGCTACCCTTAGTATAACTACACTTAGTATAACTACTCTTAGTATAACCACACTTAGTATAACTACACTTAGTATAACCCCACTTAGTATAACTACACTTAGTATAACTACTCTTAGTATAACCACACTTAGTATAACTACACTTAGTATAACCACACTTAGTATAGCTACCCTTAGTATAACTACCCTTAGTATAACTACACTTAGTATAACTACACTTATTATAACCACACTTAGTATAGCTACCCTTAGTATAACTACACTTAGTATAACTACTATTAGTATAACCACACTTAGTATAACTACACTTAGTATAACTACACTTAGTATAACTACTCTTAGTATAACCACACTTAGTATAACTACCCTTAGTATAGCTACCCTTAGTATAACTACACTTAGTATAACTACATTTAGTATAGCTACCCTTAGTATAGCTACCCTTAGTATAACTACCCTTCGTATAACTACACTTAGTATAACTACACTTAGAAAAACTACACTTAGTATAACTACCCTTCGTATAACTACACTTAGTATAACTACACTTAGTATAGCTACCCTTAGTATAACTACCCTTAGTATAGCTACCCTTAGTATAACTACACTTAGTATAACCACACTTAGTATAACCACACTTAGTATAGCTACCCTTAGTATAACTACCCTTAGTATAACCCCACTTAGTATAACTACACTTAGTATAACTACCCTTAGTATAGCTACCCTTAGTATAACTACACTTAGTATAACTACATTTAGTATAGCTACCCTTAGTATAACTACCCTTCGTATAACTACATTTAGTATAACTACACTTAGTATAACTACCCTTAGTATAACTACACTTATTATAACCACACTTAGTATAGCTACCCTTAGTATAACTACCCTTCGTATAACTACACTTAGTATAACTACACTTAGTATAGCTACCCTTAGTATAACTACCCTTAGTATAGCTACCCTTAGTATAACTACACTTAGTATAGCTACCCTTAGTATAGCTACCCTTAGTATAACTACCCTTCGTATAACTACACTTAGTATAACTACACTTAGTATAACTACCCTTAGTATAACTACACTTAGTATAACTACACTTAGTATAGCTACCCTTCGTATAACTACACTTAGTATAGCTACCCTTAGTATAACTACTCTTAGTATAACTACATTTAGTATAACTACCCTTAGTATAACTACATTTAGTATAACTACACTTAGTATAACTACCCTTAGTATAACTACACTTAGTATAACTACACTTAGTATAGCTACCCTTAGTATAACTACATTTAGTATAGCTACCCTTAGTATAGCTACCCTTAGTATAACTACCCTTCGTATAACTACACTTAGTATAACTACACTTAGTATAGCTACCCTTAGTATAACTACATTTAGTATAGCTACCCTTAGTATAGCTACCCTTAGTATAACTACACTTAGAAAAACTACACTTAGTATAACTACCCTTAGTATAACTACCCTTCGTATAACTACACTTAGTATAGCTACCCTTAGTATAACTACACTTAGTGTAACTACACTTAGTATAACTACCCTTAGTATAACTACACGTAGTATAACTACCCTTAGTATAACTACCCATGTTGGATATACTTCACGACGAATTTATTATTTTTTTAAGTTTATTTATTCCTATGTGAATTCAACTCAAAGTTACAAAAACAGCTTGAAGAATCTTTGATAGTCAATACCATTCACTCCAGTTCTTGGACTACTCTTTGACGAGTAGGATCACGTGTAACATTATAACGCTAACCACGGCTTAAAAGGTGAGGATGTTCGGTGATTTGAATTACAAAACCGCCATCCTCAGATGATCGCGAGTCGAGTGTCTTGTTCCCTTAAGTCACTTTATATTCTCATGCACGTTGTTTAGTATTAAAAAATAGTCGATAAATTATTGTAAGATGAATTTTAGAAATTCAGCCACTTTGATCTGTACAAGAGTTCAGCTTCTAAAGAAACACTTTCTTCACAGACTGCATGTACAAACCTTGTCGTTTCACAACGCAGGAACAAACATTATCGTCTTAATATGCATGTACAAATCTTGTCGTTTCACAACGCAGGAACAAACATTATCGTTTTAATATGCATGTACAAACCTTGTCGTTTCACAACGCAGGAACAAACATTATCGTCCTTATATGCATGTACAAACCTTGTCGTTTCACATCGCAGGAACAAACATTATCATCTTAATATGCATGTACAAACCTTGTCGTTTCACAACGCAGGAACAAACATTATCGTCTTAATATGCATGTACAAACCTTGTCGTTTTATTCGAAGACCAAACAAGAAGTATATTAAATATATGTCGCTGCTATTGTTTATTTTTAAGAACAAAACTACACAATGGGCTATTTGTGCTCTGCCCACAGCGAGTATTGAAAACTGATTTATATGTATATATGTTTTACTCTAACAATGAGATTAGATATATAAATCAAAACCAACAGAAGTTAATACCTCAAAACAATGTTAAAACAAAGTGTAACAATGACTTTTATAAGTGGAACAAACATAATCAGAATAACAGCTAATTTTAAATTTTCCGATAAGATCGACAGATAACACTATGTAACACAATAATAACAGTATGTAACACAAGTACATAACACTATGTAACACAAGTACATAACAATATGTAACACAATAATAACACTATGTAACACAAGTACATAACAATATGTAACACAATAATAACACTATGTAACACAAGTACATAACAATATGTAACACAATAATAACACTATGTAACACAAGTACATAACACTATGTAACACAATAATAACACTATGAAACACAAGTACATAACACTATGTAACACAATAATAACACTATGTAACACAAGTACATAACACTATGTAACACAATAATAACACTATGTAACACAAACTTTGTTCCTGGATAGTATGTGTTATTTGTAAAAATATAGAAAATAGCCATTTTTCCCTTCAAACTTTGCTTTTGTGACCTGGATAATGAAATTTAGAAATCAGCCTATTTTCTATGTAAAAACGGACCAATTTGTACATTTTTATTTACATAAGGTCTGAATAAAACAACATATGAATCAAGATTTACATGTATTTATACTAAAGTTAAACAAAAATGTTTAGAAGTGAATAGTTTTTCGAGATTTGTGACTGTAATGTAAATCACTTTCACGTATCAGCCCCCAAATATAGTCTCCCATCATGTTTTCATTATACACTCCCAGGTCACAAAAGCAAAGTTTAAAGAAAAAAGTAGGTCTTTTCTATTTACTTTAGGCGTAAGTAATTGGGAAATAACACTTTCTGTCCAAGAACAATAAAAAGTAAACATTGTGTTACATAGTGTTATAATAAACATTGTGTTACATAGTGTAATCAAATTTCTCTGGACACATTAGAACCTTTTTAATATCAGTGGAAAAAGTGTAGTTAATATATGACCCTACAAAGATATGTTTTACCAACAAACGTGTAGCTGATTCGTATTGGTAACGAATGATCGTTGAAATACATGTACTCTGTATTTCAAGATACATTTTGTTAATGAACCGATAATCGTTTGTTGTTTCTTTTTAGTTAAACACAAAGCTACACACTGGGCTATCTGTACTTTGCCCACCACGGGCATCGAAACCCGGATTCTAGCGTTGTAAGTCCGCAGACATACCGCTGAGCTACTGGGGGCCCCTATAATTATTATCGTGAATACGATGGAAATAAATGATTCAAATTTGGACTATATATCTCACAATAATTCTACTTAATAGCGCTTTGTGTGAATGAAAGTAGCTTTATTCGTCATTGAAATGTAGCCTAAAGTTTATTTATACTCAATATTATATATTAATAACTTGGTTGTTAGCAGTGACATAGAGGCTCACAGAAGGACTCCCGGTTCTCCTTCAACTACAAACTTTTTGCTCATAGCTCCAACTCTTGACCAATTTGAAATCTAATTACAACCACTGCTATTGAGGATTCCCTCTTGTTTTTGTCCAAATTTACTTTAATAAACCACAACACTCATTTTAAAATGAATTATCATAGCATACACTTTTCCTTTTTGGTGTATATTTCTGTTGTGGAATTATGTAGCATCAACCTTTATTTCAACTAATCAGATCTCGAGCTATTATAGCTACAGAAATCACCAGTCTTCATTGGTTTGTTGCTTGCTTGTGTATAACAACGTATTGTGCAAGTTGTTTGAAAGCTTTGACATACCTTTGTCCAGTGAAGAGTCTATTATCTCTAACTAGCTCCCACAATTCTGTTTATTCACGTGAACATCATTTTCATGTTACATTTCTATGTCTGTTTGTATCATGTCTAACTAGCCACCTACAATTCTGTTTATTCATGAGTACGTCATTTTCATGTTCCATTTCTCTGTCTGTTTGTATCATGTCTAACTAGCCACCTACAATTCTGTTTTTTCATGAGTACGTCATTTTCATGTTCCATATCTATGTCTGTTTGTATCATGTCTATCTAGCCACCTACAATTCTGTTAATTCATGTGAACGTCATTTTCATGTTCCATTTCTCTGTCTCTTTGTATCATGTCTATCTAGCCACCTACAATTCTGTTTATTCATGAGTACACCAATTCATTGTATCGTCTCTAAACAAATCTCTCCAGTTTGTCAAACAGCTAGCCATTATATTTTTATGTACTATTGTATTGCAAACACGTCACGTCACATGCGTTCTTTGTGTAATTCGTTCTTGTCTAAAGAACAGTTACACGAGTTTGTCTAATTTGTTGCTTGTGTTACGTATTTAAATAAAGATAATTACAAACTTCTCTGTTCCAGAGGTTCGAGAGTATTACACTAAACTCGATTGTCGTCAGTTCAATGTTTGGAAGGTGATATCTTAGATATAACATCGTGGTATAATTTAATCACAAAGATATTCTTGAGTTTCGTCCTCAGTCCTCGAGGACTGCCTCTTCTGTTCGACCTTACTGGATGTTTTTCATGATCACTGACAGGTAAAAATACTTCGGAAACAGCTAGTTTTATCTGCTTAAATCGTGCAATCGGTTGCTTTGTTTTTTTACCTTGGTACCAACCAGACAGTCATAAAGTCACTACCGAGATCACTTACGACTCGATAAACGTGCCTGTCCAATCAGTGCAAGGCCTACATCTACGTAATGTGAATTGTGGCGGCAAACAAGGTTACGCCTCCTCATTGTTGTGCTGTTCGAAGAAAGTGTCCGCCATTTTCATGATGGAATTATGAGCTAAGTGTTATCTGGTAAAGTTTATGTCATACGGGATAAAAATAAAACATATGAGACTTCAGTTTATTTCTTTCCGCAATTACTGTCTTATTTCCAAAGTGAGATCGCTGAAAGTGTGTGAAAATACATTCTTGGTTTCATGTTAATGCGTGAGTTTCATTCTTTCTATTCATATTGCTCTTGTAGGTTCTATAGATTTGTCTTACCTCTCAATGCGTTCGTTACTCAAAAACGAATCTCACGTGAAACCGTAAGATAAACAATGTGAGTTGTATTGAACACTAATTTTACAACAAAATGGAAGAACAATGAAAAATACACCAGAGAAGAAAATAAACTATAGAAACAAAAACAGATAGAGTAGAGAAGAACAGAAAAACACAAGAGAATACAATAAAGTATATAAAACATTGACGCTTGAGTGCTGATTTCGTTGGCTTAAAACTTGTTTCTTCTTGTTATATCAATAATATTGTGAATAGACAAAGGTGTCTGAAGAATTTATCTATGTATGAACAACAGTTTATCGCTTTTACCACGGGGTTTACCTAGGAACAAACATGACACGTGATTTAGTAAGCTTCAGACACGTGACTGACTAACTTTAAAAACACGTGATTGACTAACCTTGAAACACTTGATAGAATAACCTTAAAACACGTGATAACCTAATTTTAAAACACGTGATAAACTAATTTTGAAACATTTGATAGAATAACCTTGAAACACGTGATAGACTAATCTTAAAACACGTGATAATCTAATTTTGGAGCATGAGATAGAATAATCTTAAATAAACTAATTTTGAGTCACTTGTACTTCCCCCAAATATGATCTGACAGATTATTTTTTTTAATATTTATAAATATTTTATCGTCAAATTTTATCTTTACGTCAAATTTCTTTTTATAATTATTCGTTTTGTTTATAGACAGACAGTTAGATTTATTTAAAAAGACATACACGTATAATACTACGACCCAGCATGGCCAGGTGGTTAAGGCTGTCGTCTCGTAATCAGAGGGTCGCGAGTTCGAATCCCCGTCGCACCAAACATGCTCTCCCTTTCAGTCGTGGGGGCGTTATAATATTACCGTCAATCCCACTATTCGTTGGGTGGTGACGACTAGCTGCCTTCCCTCTAGTCTTACACTACTAAGTTAAGGAAGATTAGCGCAGATAGCCCTCGTGTAGCTTTGCGTGAAAATCATAAAACAAATAAAAAAGTATAATACTTACATCTCACGTGGATGGGTTGTTACAAGTTTTCATAGTAATACATGTATGAAGTATAGATTATAAAAGGTTTTGTTAACATTTAAATAAAATGTTTCTTCACAAAACCGTGCGTTTTAACCGAAAGTATCAGTGTTACAACACTGTAACGTTTGTAATAGTTCATTTTATAAATATTTAATATATATATATTGTAGCATCAGTAATTGGTCTACTTGCTGGGGCGTTCAACCCACAATCTGCAGAATCCACTCAAATATGCTCGTTCTTTCGTGCGAGATGATAACAGCCCACAATTCGTTGGTAACAAGAAACCAAAAACGTCAGTGGCGGGTATAAATAGTCCTCGAGTGCCTTCGCGCGAAATTCACCAAACCAGATTATCAGTACTTGTTTTACTTTTCCGAGTAAATAAATTATGTTTCTTTAAATGACTGGAGTACATTTTTTATTTTGAGCGTTAACTCATTAAAGGCTATCAAAGAGACGAAATCACGACTATGTCACTATAGAAGACAAACCCTTTCTGCTACCACCGCACATCAGCTGAAAAACACAAACTTGTATAAACTACAAGCAGACTTACAACTTTCACAATACTCCCACCTGTACAACACCTGATAACCATCTGTAAATATGCAATACCTTTTTTTCGTTCGCTCTACCTCTACAGCTAGCTGAAAACTAAACAAAATTTTTCATTCTGGCTTCTTCTGTGCAGTTTCTTTGTATTTTGCCGCTCATCACCAATACGCAAGAGAGACTTGAAAACACGAAACTCACTTTTCAGAAGATAAACATTTGGAAACGATAGAAAGTGTAACAAAGAAAACTTAACTATAATCTTTCGACAATATCATGTCGTCATTACATTCGCAAGACAATATGCCCACGAGACGAAAACATTATTAGAAGGAAGATAACACAAAGGTTTTATTAACTAAAACCAGTGATATCTCAGAGTATCATATAATACAAATTGTGTGTTTGTTCTTGTGATTCTCGTGTTCTTACCAATCGAATTACACAATTAGGCCTAGATGTAGGCTTTTTCAGTAGCCGAAATGTACATCTTTAATATAGGCGTGCTTCTAAGGTTTTCGATCTAAGCGATAGTTCGTAAGTATCAGTCAGTAGGCCTAAGTATACATGTGAGTGTCGTGGCAACAAGTTTACTCTGTGACTGCATGTTTATATCTTTCAGTTCAGGTAATCAGAGATTACCAATTTGCAAATTGAACAGTCCACATAAGTGGTTGCAAAAGTCGGATGTAAAAAATCTACGCCCCTATTTGTATCTGTTCGCATTTATAAGGTTAAGCGTCTATTAAAGTTTCAGTTTTAAAAGTTATGGCTCCTGTTCATATTCCACAAGATTTTATATGTGTTAACACTTCACATGGTTTGAAATATGTTCATAATTCACAACGTTTGACACTGTTTGTGTTTCACAAGATATCTCTTTGTTTTGTTTCTCAATTTCAGGCAAAGCAACATGAGGGCTATCTGTGCTAGCAGTCCCTAGTTTAGCAGTGTAAGACTAGAGGGAAGGCAGCTGGTCATCATCACCTACCGCCAACTCTGGAGCTACTCTTTTACCATTGACCGTCATATTATAACACCCCTACGGCTGAAAGGGCGAGAATGTTTGGTGCGACGGGGATTCGAACCTCGGATTACCACCTTATCATTACAATATTTTTCATAATTCACAAGGCTTAGCAGCTGTATTATCAGCTTGAATTAATACTTTACTTAACATTTGATTTCATTTCATTAAATGAAATGGCAATTTCATTTAAATACAAAATTATTAGCCTAATATTAATAACCTTTCAAGTTGCTCTGGGGCCTATTAGGCCCCACTTTTCGTAGGAGTGTTAAAATAAACTACCGAACAACATTTTCACTTCCTGTTTCTCATCACTATGTAGGTTTAGCAGCTGTGTTATTAATAGTATCTGTCTACATAGGTTTGTAGCAACACGATTTCAAGTAATTAGTGAAGTTTTAATATGTCAAATCAACAAAACGTTTTAACTCTGAAGTTTCAAATTACAGAAAGATATTAAAAATGTATTATTTGTTTTAAATCTGTCAAAGTTAAACATTTGAACTGCAAATAAGTCTCAAACAACCCAGATAAGCATCTTCAGTCTCATAAGATTTACAGAAATAGTTTAATACCTGAACACCCGAAAAACACATCTTAACATCAAACAAGATACGATTATATGAATTAGGTGAAGATTACATTAACATATAAACAACCCACTTGATATGTTATTGTATAACACTGTTTAATATTACGTAATTGTACTTTGATACAAACGTGTACTTTATATTACATAATTGTACTTTGATACAAACGTGTACTTTATATTACATAATTGTACTTTGATACAAACGTGTACTTTATATTACATAATTGTAGTTTGATACAAACGTGTACTTTATATTACATAATTGTACTTTGATACAAACGTAATTGTACTTTCATACAAACGTGTACTTTATATTACATAATTGTACTTTGATACAAACGTGTACTTTATATTACATAATTGTACTTTCATACAAACGTGTACTTGATATTACATAATTGTACTTTGATACAAACGTGTACTTTATATTACATAATTGTACTTTGATACAAACGTGTACTTTATGTTACATAATTGTACTTTGATACTAACGTGTACTTTATATTACATAATTGTACTTTGATACAAACGTGTACTTTATATTACATAATTGTACTTTGATACTAACGTGTACTTTATATTACATAATTATACTTTGATACTAACGTGTACTTTATATTACATAATTGTACCTTGATACTAACGTGTACTTTATATTACATAATTGTACTTTGATACTAACGTGTACTTGATATTACATAATTGTACTTTCATACAAACGTGTACTTGATATTACATAATTGTACTTTGATACAAACGTGTACTTTATATTACATAATTGTACTTTGATACTAACGTGTACTTTATATTACATAATTGTACTTTGATACTAATGTGTACTTTATATTACATAATTGTACTTTGATACAAACGTGTACTTTCATATAAATTGTATTTTCATACTAAACAAACGTGTATTTATTTATCTGGTTCAATTTTATCATTGCATTTATCAGTAAGTCAAAGTACATAATATACATTAATACATTATGTAGATATACAGTTTGTGGTGCTGTTCTAACATTTAACCTGAAACTAGTAAGTCAAAGTACATAATATACATTAATACATATTGTACATATACAGTTTGCGGTACTGTTCTAACATTTAACCTGAAACTAGTAAGTCAAAGTACATAATATACATTAATACATATTGTACATATATAGTTTGTGGTACTGTTCTAACATTTAACATGAAACTAGTAAGTCAAAGTACATAATATACATTAATACATAATGTAGATATACAGTTTGTGGTACTGTTCTAACATTTAACCTGAAACTAGTAAGTCAAAGTACATAACATACATTAATACATTATGTAGATATACAGTTTGTGGTACTGTTCTAACATTTAACCTGAAACTAGTAAGTCAAAGTACATAATATACATTAATACATTATGTAGATATACAGTTTGTGGTACTGTTCTAACATTTAACCTGAAACTAGTAAGTCAAAGTACATAATATACATTAATACATATTGTACATATACAGTTTGTGGTACTGTTCTAACATTTAACCTGAAACTAGTAAGTCAAAGTACATAATATACATTAATACATATTGTACATATACAGTTTGTGGTACTGTTCTAACATTTAACCTGAAACTAGTAAGTCAAAGTACATAATATACATTAATACATTATGTGCATATACAGTTTGTGGTACTGTTCTAACATTTAACCTGAAACTAGTAAGTCAAAGTACGTAATATACATTAATACATATTGTACATATACAGTTTGTGGTACTGTTCTAAAATTTAACCTGAAACTAGTAAGTCAAAGTACATAATATACATTAATACATATTGTACATATACAGTTTGTGGTACTGTTCTAACATTTAACCTGAAACTAGTAAGTCAAAGTACATAATATATATTAATACATATTGTACATATACAGTTTGTGGTACTGTTCTAACATTTAACCTGAAACTAGTAAGTCAAAGTACATAATATACATTAATACATATTGTACATATACAGTTTGTGGTACTGTTCTAACATTTAACCTGAAACTAGTAAGTCAAAGTACATAATATACATTAATACATATTGTACATATACAGTTTGTGGTACTGTTCTAACATTTAACCTGAAACTAGTAAGTCAAAGTACATAATATACATTAATACATATTGTACATATACAGTTTGTGGTACTGTTCTAACATTTAACCTGAAACTAGTAAGTCAAAGTACATAATATACATTAATACATATTGTACATATACAGTTTGTGGTACTGTTCTAACATTTAACCTGAAACTAGTAAGTCAAAGTACATAATATACATTAATACATATTGTACATATACAGTTTGTGGTACTGTTCTAACATTTAACCTGAAACTAGTAAGTCAAAGTACATAATATACATTAATACATATTGTACATATACAGTTTGTGGTACTGTTCTAACATTTAACCTGAAACTAGTAAGTCAAAGTACATAATATACATTAATACATAATGTAGATATACAGTTTGCAGTACTGTTCTAACATTTAACGTGAAACTAGTAAGTCAAAGTACATAATATACATTAATACATAATGTAGATATACAGTTTTCGGTGCTGTTCTAACATTTAACCTGAAACTAGTAAGTCAAAGTACATAATATACATTAATACATAATGTAGATATACAGTTTGTGGTGCTGTTTTAACATTTAACCTGAAACTAGTAAGAAATGTCTGTGTTTATAGCATGTCAAGTATGCTTATATTTGTTAACAAATCATTTCTTCAAACTTCACCAAATATTTTATGTCGTCTGCCATATCTTTCACTAGTCTACTATAAACAAGAATATGGTTTACTTATGAAAATAAGTGTTTGAACTACATAAAAATCTGATTTAAATTATATATCTTGATTGAACTAAGAAAGTGAGCTGGAACTGACTCCACAACAGTTTAATAACAAGATATGAGACATTTTACTGTCATAACATACATCGTTTTGATTAAAAACAACAAACAGTTTATGTATGTTATAATAAGTGTTGTTACGACTTAGAGTTTTTTTAATATTAATTTCTTACTTACATTCACAGAATAATTCATTTTGTTTGTTTTTAACTCACAGAACAACGTAAAGCTACAATTTGAAACATGATTCATCAACCTCTGAGGGTACGTACAAATTCAGAGCTCTCATACTTTAAAACATAAAGGGTAATATTTTAAATGAAAATAACACAACTTGATGCTGTAAAGCATCACTTTAAATAACGTAAGTCAGTGTGGTTCAAGAATTCGAACATTGTTATTTTTGTTAAATAGTTCCATGTACCATAAGTAATGTAGCTCCATAATCCGAACAGAGAGAGTGTTCTACAAAACTTTGTTGAATATTATTCCTGATGTCCGTCTGTGCCTTCAATGTTGTATTTAAACTTTTCATACAGTCTGTACCACCTTCAGTCTTCTTCACTACTCAAACCTGCGACTTCCTCTTCCTGTCCACCCAGTGCACGCCACAAAGCCACTGTAACCTGTAAAACAAGTAACGTCAGTAGAGACCACACAGCTCACAGTAATAACAAACCCTACTGGAATATACTGACAGAATTATTACTTACGTAAGCAGTGAGTGATTACGGTAGAAGTGATACTAAAGAAAGACACCAGACAATAGAATCGTGTTGAGATGGTAATAACGTTACACAATAATCTACTTACATCTGGATGTGGTGGACAGTAGAAACATGTTGAGATAGTAATAACGTTACAAGATAATCTACCTACATCTGGATGTGGTGGACAGTAGAATCATGTTGAGATGGTAATAACGTTACAAGATAATCTACCTACATCTGGATGTGGTGGACAGTAGAATCATGTTGAGATGGTAATAACGTTACAAGATAATCTACCTACATCTGGATGTGGTGGACAATAGAATCATGTTGAGATGGTAATAACGTAACAAGATAATATACCTACATCTGGATGTGGTGGACAATAGAATCATGTTGAGATGGTAATAACGTTACATTACTAGTTACACTGCACTAATGTTACATTACTAGTTACACTGTACTATTGTTACATTACTAGTTACACTGTACTATTGTTACATTACTAGTTATACTGTACTATTGTTACATTACTAGTTACACTGTACTAATGTTACATTACTAGTTACACTGTACTAATGTTACATTACTAGTTACACTGTACTAATGTTACATTACTAGTTACACTGTACTAATGTTACATTACTAGTTATACTGTACTATTGTTACATTACTAGTTACACTGTACTAATGTTACATTACTAGTTACACTGTACTAATGTTACATTACAAGTTACACTGTACTAGTTACACTGTACTAATGTTACATTACTAGTTACACTGTACTAATGTTACATTACAAGTTACACTGTACTAGTTACACTGTACTAATGTTAGATTACTAGTTACACTGTACTAATGTTACATTACAAGTTACACTGTACTAGTTACACTGTACTAATGTTAGATTACTAGTTACACTGTACTAATGTTACATTACAAGTTACACTGTACTAGTTACACTGTACTAATGTTACATTACTAGTTACACTGTACTAATGTTAGATTACTAGTTACACTGTACTAATGTTACATTACTAGTTACACTGTACTAATGTTACATTACTAGTTACACTGTACTAATGTTACATTACAAGTTACACTGTACAAATGTTACATTACAAGTTACACTGTACTAGTTACACTGTACTAATGTTACATTACAAGTTACACTGTACTAGTTACACTGTACTAATGTTACATTACTAGTTACACTGTACTAATGTTACATTACAAGTTACACTGTACTAGTTACACTGTACTAATGTTACATTACTAGTTACACTGTACTAATGTTACATTACAAGTTACACTGCACTAGTTACACTGTACTAATGTTACATTACTAGTTACACTGTACTAATGTTACATTACAAGTTACACTGTACTAATGTTAGATTACTAGTTACACTGTACTAATGTTACATTACAAGTTACACTGTACTAGTTACACTGTACTAATGTTAGATTACTAGTTACACTGTACTAATGTTACATTACTGTAACAAAATACTAATGTTACATTACTAGTTACACTGTACTAATGTTAAATTACTAGTTACACTGTACTAATGTTACATTACTAGTTACACTATACTAATGTTACATTACTAGTTACACTGTACTAGTTACATTACTAGTTACACTGTACTAATGTTACATTACTAGTTATACTGTACTATTGTTACATTACTAGTTACACTGTACTAATGTTACATTACTAGTTACACTGTAGTAATGTTACATTACTAGTTACACTGTACTAATGTTACATTACTAGTTACACTGTACTAATGTTACATTACTAGTTATACTGTACTATTGTTACATTACTAGTTACACTGTACTAATGTTACATTACTAGTTACACTGTACTAATGTTACATTACTAGTTACACTGTACTAATGTTACATTACAAGTTACACTGTACAAATGTTACATTACAAGTTACACTGTACTAGTTACACTGTACTAATGTTACATTACAAGTTACACTGTACTAGTTACACTGTACTAATGTTACATTACTAGTTACACTGTACTAATGTTACATTACAAGTTACACTGTACTGGTTACACTGTACTAATGTTACATTACTGGTTACACTGTACTAATGTTACATTACAGGTTACACTGCACTAGTTACACTGTACTAATGTTACATTACTAGTTACACTGTACTAATGTTACATTACAAGTTACACTGTACTAATGTTAGATTACTAGTTACACTGTACTAATGTTACATTACAAGTTACACTGTACTAGTTACACTGTACTAATGTTAGATTACTAGTTACACTGTACTAATGTTACATTACAAGTTACACTGTACTAGTTACACTGTACTAATGTTACATTACTAGTTACACTGTACTAATGTTAGATTACTAGTTACACTGTACTAATGTTACATTACTAGTTACACTGTACTAATGTTACATTACTAGTTACACTGTACTAATGTTACATTACAAGTTACACTGTACAAATGTTACATTACAAGTTACACTGTACTAGTTACACTGTACTAATGTTACATTACAAGTTACACTGTACTAGTTACACTGTACTAATGTTACATTACTAGTTACACTGTACTAATGTTACATTACAAGTTACACTGTACTAGTTACACTGTACTAATGTTACATTACTAGTTACACTGTACTAATGTTACATTACAAGTTACACTGCACTAGTTACACTGTACTAATGTTACATTACTAGTTACACTGTACTAATGTTACATTACAAGTTACACTGTACTAATGTTAGATTACTAGTTACACTGTACTAATGTTACATTACAAGTTACACTGTACTAGTTACACTGTACTAATGTTAGATTACAAGTTACACTGTACTAGTTACACTGTACTAATGTTACATTACTAGTTACACTGTACTAATGTTACATTACTAGTTACACTGTACTAATGTTACATTACTAGTTACACTGTACTAATGTTACATTACTAGTTACACTGTACTAATGTTACAGAACTAGTTACACTGTACTAATGTTACATTACTTATTACACTGTACTTACTTTTTCAGCATATTTTCTTCGTTCTGCTCCACAAAGTGTTTCCGCTTTCTCTACATCATGAAAAAGAAATTTTAATGAAGTAAAGTATGAACATGGTGATAAGTGGTTTAGTCAATAATGTTACTACTTTTAACATTTTGAATTACATCTTCAATTTTTAAGCTCTAAGTTACATCTCCACTTTCTGTGTTTCAAGTTACATCTCCACTTTCTGTGATTCATGTTACATCTCCACTTTCTGTGTTTCAAGTTACATCTCCACTTTCTGTGATTCATGTTACATCTCCACTTTCTGTGTTTCAAGTTACATCTCCACTTTGTGTGTTTCAAGTTACATCTCCACTTTGTGTGTTTCAAGTTACATCTCCACTTTGTGTGTTTCAAGTTACATCTCCACTTTCTCTGATTCATGTTGCATCTCCACTTTGTGTTTCAAGTTACATCTCCACTTTCTGTGTTTCAAGATACATCTCCACTTTCAGTGTTTCAAGTTACATCTACACTTTGTGTGTTTCAAGTTACATTTCCACTTTCTGTGTTTCAAGTTACATCTACACTTTGTGTGTTTCAAGTTACATCTCCACTTTCTGTGTTTCAAGTTACATCTCCACTTTCTGTGATTCATGTTACATCTCCACTTTCTGTGTTTCAAGTTACATCTCCACTTTGTGTGTTTCAAGTTACATCTCCACTTTGTGTGTTTCAAGTTACATCTCCACTTTCTGTGATTCATGTTACATCTCCACTTTCTGTGTTTCAAGTTACATCTCCACTTTGTGTGTTTCAAGTTACATCTCCACTTTCTGTGATTCATGTTACATCTCCACTTTGTGTTTCAAGTTACATCTCCACTTTCTGTGTTTCAAGTTACATCTCCACATTCTGTGTTTCAAGTTACATCTCCACTTTGTGTGTTTCAAGTTACATCTCCACTTTCTGTGATTCATGTTACATCTCCACTTTCTGTGTTTCAAGTTACATCTCCACTTTGTGTGTTTCAAGTTACATCTCCACTTTCAGTGTTTCAAGTTACATCTACACTTTCTGTGTTTCAAGTCACATCTCCACTTTCTGTGTTTCAAGTTACATCTCCACTTTCTGTGATTCATGTTACATCTCCACTTTCTGTGTTTCAAGTCACATCTACACTTTCTGTGTTTCAAGTTACATCTACACTTTCTGTGTTTCAAGTCACATCTCCACTTTCTGTGTTTCAAGTTACATCTGCAGTTTCTCTGTTTCAAGTTACATCTCCACTTTCTGTGTTTCAAGTTACATCTCCACTTTCTGTGATTCATGTTACATCTCCACTTTCTGTGTTTCAAGTTACATCTCCACTTTCTGTGTTTCAAGTTACATCTACACTTTGTGTGTTTCAAGTCACATCTCCACTTTCTGTGTTTCAAGTTACATCTCCACTTTCTGTGATTCATGTTACATCTACACTTTGTGTGTTTCAAGTTACATCTCCACTTTCTGTGTTTCAAGTTACATCTCCACTTTCTGTGTTTCAAGTTACATCTCCACTTTGTGTGTTTCAAGTTACATCTACACTTTGTGTGTTTCAAGTTACATCTACACTTTGTGTGTTTCAAGTTACATTTCCACTTTCTGTGTTTCAAGTTACATCTCCACTTTCTGTGTTTCAAGTTACATCTGCAGTTTCTGTGTTTCAAGTTACATCTGCAGTTTCTCTGTTTCAAGTTACATCTCCACTTTGTGTGTTTCAAGTTACATCTCCACTTTGTGTGTTTCAAGTTACATCTCCACTTTGTGTGTTTCAAGTTACATCTCCACTTTCTGTGATTCATGTTACATCTCCACTTTCTGTGTTTCAAGTTACATCTCCACTTTGTGTGTTTCAAGTTACATCTACACTTTGTGTGTTTCAAGTTACATCTCCACTTTCTGTGTTTCAAGTTACATCTCCACTTTCTGTGTTTCAAGTTACATCTGCAGTTTCTGTGTTTCAAGTTACATCTGCAGTTTCTCTGTTTCAAGTTACATCTCCACTTTGTGTGTTTCAAGTTACATCTCCACTTTGTGTGTTTCAAGTTACATCTCCACTTTCTGTGATTCATGTTACGTCTCCACTTTCTGTGATTCATGTTACATCTCCACTTTCTGTGTTTCAAGTTACATCTCCACTTTGTGTGTTTCAAGTTACATCTCCACTTTGTGTGTTTCAAGTTACATCTCCACTTTCTGTGATTCATGTTACATCTCCACTTTCTGTGATTCATGTTACATCTCCACTTTCTGTGTTTCAAGTTACATCTCCACTTTCAGTGTTTCAAGTTACATCTACACTTTCTGTGTTTCAAGTCACATCTCCAATTTCTGTGTTTCAAGTTACATCTCCAATTTCTGTGTTTCAAGTTACATCTGCAGTTTCTCTGTTTCAAGTTACATCTGCAGTTTCTCTGTTTCAAGTTACATCTCCACTTTCTGTGTTTCAAGTTACATCTCCACTTTCTGTGATTCATGTTACATCTCCACTTTCTGTGTTTCAAGTTACATCTCCACTTTCTGTGTTTCAAGTTACATCTCCACTTTGTGTGTTTCAAGTTACATCTCCACTTTGTGTGTTTCAAGTTACATCTCCACTTTCTGTGATTCATGTTACATCTCCACTTTATGTGATTCATGTTACATCTCCACTTTCTGTGATTCATGTTACATCTCCACTTTCTGTGTTTCAAGTTACATCTCCACTTTGTGTGTTTCAAGTTACATCTCCACTATGTGTGTTTCAAGTTACATCTCCACTTTGTGTGTTTCAAGTTACATCTCCACTTTCTGTAATTCATGTTACATCTCCACATTCTGTGTTTCAAGTTACATCTCCACTTTCTGTGTTTCAAGATACATCTCCACTTTCAGTGTTTCAAGTTACATCTACACTTTGTGTGTTTCAAGTTACATCTCCACTTTCTGTGTTTCAAGTTACATCTCCACTTTCTGTGTTTCAAGTTACATCTCCACTTTCTGTGTTTCAAGTTACATCTCCACTTTCTGTGTTTCAAGTTACATCTCCACTTTCTGTGTTTCAAGTTACATCTCCACTTTCTGTGATTCATGTTACATCTCCACTTTCTGTGTTTTAAGTTACATCTCCACTTTCTGTGTTTCAAGTTACATCTACACTTTCTGTGTTTCAAGATACATCTCCACTTTCTGTGTTTCAAGTTACATCTCCACTTTCTGTGTTTCAAGTTACATCTCCACTTTCTGTGTTTCAAGTTACATCTCCACTTTCTGTGTTTCAAGTTACATCTCCACTTTCTGTGTTTCAAGTTACATCTCCACTTTCTGTGTTTCAAGTTACATCTCCACTTTCTGTGTTTCAAGTTACATCTCCAATTTCTGTGTTTCAAGTTACATCTGCAGTTTCTCTGTTTCAAGTTACATCTCCACTTTCAGTGTTTCAAGTTACATCTCCACTTTCTGTGATTCATGTTACATCTCCACTTTCTGTGATTCATGTTACATCTCCACTTTCTGTGTTTCAAGTTACATCTCCACTTTCAGTGTTTCAAGTTACATCTACACTTTCTGTGTTTCAAGTCACATCTCCACTTTCTGTGTTTCAAGTTACATCTCCACATTCTGTGTTTCAAGTCACATCTCCAATTTCTGTGTTTCAAGTTACATCTCCAATTTCTGTGTTTCAAGTTACATCTGCAGTTTCTCTGTTTCAAGTTACATCTGCAGTTTCTCTGTTTCAAGTTACATCTCCACTTTCTGTGTTTCAAGTTACATCTCCACTTTCTGTGATTCATGTTACATCTCCACTTTCTGTGTTTCAAGTTACATCTCCACTTTCTGTGTTTCAAGTTACATCTCCACTTTGTGTGTTTCAAGTTACATCTCCACTTTGTGTGTTTCAAGTTACATCTCCACTTTCTGTGATTCATGTTACATCTCCACTTTCTGTGATTCATGTTACATCTCCACTTTCTGTGTTTCAAGTTACATCTCCACTTTGTGTGTTTCAAGTTACATCTCCACTATGTGTGTTTCAAGTTACATCTCCACTTTGTGTGTTTCAAGTTACATCTCCACTTTGTGTGTTTCAAGTTACATCTCCACTTTCTGTGTTTCAAGTTACATCTCCACTTTCTGTGTTTCAAGTTACATCTCCACTTTCTGTGTTTCAAGTTACATCTCCACTTTCTGTGATTCATGTTACATCTCCACTTTCTGTGTTTTAAGTTACATCTCCACTTTCTGTGTTTCAAGATACATCTCCACTTTCTGTGTTTCAAGTTACATCTCCACTTTCTGTGTTTCAAGTTACATCTCCACTTTCTGTGTTTCAAGTTACATCTCCACTTTCTGTGTTTCAAGTTACATCTCCACTTTCTGTGTTTCAAGTTACATCTCCACTTTCTGTGTTTCAAGTTACATCTCCACTTTCTGTGTTTCAAGTTACATCTCCACTTTCTGTGTTTCAAGTTACATCTCCAATTTCTGTGTTTCAAGTTACATCTGCAGTTTCTCTGTTTCAAGTTACATCTCCACTTTCAGTGTTTCAAGTTACATCTCCACTTTCTGTGTTTCAAGTTACATCTCCACTTTCTGTGTTTCAAGTTACATATTGGTATTTATATCCAGTCTTAACCATGTCATATTAATGTTTGATTGATAGTAAGGTTTGTCACTTGTAACTTGAAATACAAATTTTCAACGTGACTAAACAATTTGGATTTGTAGTTAGTACAACCAATTAAACATTAAGTTTGTACAGTAGTGTTGACACACTAGTAACAATATATTTTACAGAAAGCTGTAACCAATGTAGAAACACAAACAAACTTGAATTATATCAACGTATCTGTTATCTGTTACTATACACCGTTATGTGAATGTGTGAAGTGTTTTCATGAATATTTTACTGTGGCATGATGGGAAATTGTACAAATATATACTCATTTGTATAAATATTCTACAGTGTAGCAATATGTAAAATGTTTATATTAATGTTGTACAGTGTTACAATATGTAAAATGTTTATATTAATACTGTACAGTGTAACAATGTGTAAAATGTTTATATTAATACTGTACAGTGTAACAATGTGTAAAATGTTTATATTAATACTGTACAGTGTAACAATGTGTAAAATGTTTATATTAATACCATACAGTGTAACAATATGTAAAATGTTTATATTAATACTGTACAGTGTAACAATACTTAAAATGTTTATATTAATACTGTACAGTGTAACAATGTGTAAAATGTTTATATTAATACTGTACAATGTAACAATGTGTAAAATGTTTATATTAATACTGTACAGTGTAACAATGTGTAAAATGTTTATATTAATACTATACAGTGTAGCAATATGTAAAATGTTTATATTAATACTGTACAGTGTAACACTGTGTAAAATGTTTATATTAATACTGTACAGTGTAACAATGTGTAAAATGTTTATATTAATGTTGTACAGTGTAACAATATGTAAAATGTTTATATTAATACTGTACAGTGTAACAATGTGTAAAATGTTTATATTAATACTGTACAGTGTAACAACGTGTAAAATGTTTATATTAATACTGTACAGTGTAACAATGTGTAAAATGTTTATATTAATACTGTACAGTGTAACAATATGTAAAATGTTTATATTAATGTTGTACAGTGTAACAATATGTAAAATGTTTATATTAATACCCTACAGTGTAACAATATGTAAAATGTTTATATTAATACTGTACAGTGTAACAATGTGTAAAATGTTTATATTAATACTGTACAGTGTAACAATGTGTAAAATGTTTATATTAATACCGTACAGTGTAACAACGTGTAAAATGTTTATATTAATCGTTTGTACAGTGTAACAATGTGTAAAATGTTTATATTAATGTTGTACAGTGTAACAATGTGTAAAATGTTTATATTAATACTGTACAGTGTAACAATGTGTAAAATGTTTATATTAATACTGTACAGTGTAACAATACGTAAAATGTTTATATAAAAAATTTTGGAAAGTGTAACAATATGTAAATTTTTTTTTTTAATACTATACAGTGTAACAATGTATAAAATGTTTATATTAATACCGTACAGTGTAACAATATGTAAAATGTTTATATTAATA
Source organism: Tachypleus tridentatus (assembly GCF_004210375.1). Taxonomy (NCBI): domain Eukaryota; kingdom Metazoa; phylum Arthropoda; class Merostomata; order Xiphosura; family Limulidae; genus Tachypleus; species Tachypleus tridentatus. Next base: position 55,187,625 of record NW_027467782.1, read on the forward strand.
CTGTACAGTGTAACAATACTTAAAATGTTTATATTAATGTTGTACAATGTAACAATATGTAAAATGTTTATATTAATACTATACAGTGTAACAATATTTAAAATGTTTATATTAATGTTGTACAGTGTAGCAATACGTAAAATGTTTATATAAAAAATTTTGGAAAGTGTAACAATATGTAAATTTTTTTTTTTAATACTATACAGTGTAACAATGTGTAAAATATTTATATTAATGTTGTACAGTGAAACAATGTGTAAAATGTTTATATTAATGTTCTACAGTGTAACAATGTGTAAATTGTTTATATTAATACTGTACAGTGTAACAATGTGTAAAATGTTTACATCAATGTTCTACAGTGTAACAATACGTAAAATGTTTATATTAATACTGTACAGTGTAGCAATATGTAAAATGTTTATATTAATACTGTACAGTGTAACAATGTGTAAAATGTTTATATTAATGTTGTACAGTGTAACAATGTGTAAAATGTTTATATTAATGTTGTACAGTGAAACAATGTGTAAAATGTTTATATTAATGTTCTACAGTGTAACAATATGTAAAATGTTCATATTAATACTGTACAGTGTAACAATGTGTAAAATGTTTATATTAATACTGTACAGTGTAACAATGTGTAAAATGTTTATATTAATACCAACAGTGTAACAACATGTAAAATGTTTATATTAATACTGTACAGTGTAACAATGTGTAAAATGTTTATATTAATACTGTACAGTGTAACAATATGTAAAATGTTCATATTAATACTGTACAGTGTAACAATGTGTAAAATGTTTATATTAATACTGTACAGTGTAACAATGTGTAAAATGTTTATATTAATACCGTACAGTGTAACAATATGTAAAATGTTTATATTAATACTGTACAGTGTAACAATGTGTAAAATGTTTATATTAATGTTGTACAGTGTAACAATGTGTAAAATGTTTATATTAATACTGTACAGTGTAACAATGTGTAAAATGTTTATATTAATACTGTACAGTGTAACAATATGTAAAATGTTCATATTAATACTGTACAGTGTAACAATGTGTAAAATGTTTATATTAATACTGTACAGTGTAACAATACTTAAAATGTTTATATTAATGTTGTACAGTGAAACAATGTGTAAAATGTTTATATTAATGTTCTACAGTGTAACAATATGTAAAATGTTCATATTAATACTGTACAGTGTAACAATGTGTAAAATGTTTATATTAATACTGTACAGTGCAACAATGTGTAAAATGTTTATATTAATACATTACAGTGTAACAATGTGTAAAATGTTTATATTACACTGTACAGTGTAACAACGTGTAAAATGTTTATATTAATACTGTACAGCGTAACAATATGTAAAATGTTCATATTAATACTGTACAGTGTAACAATGTGTAAAATGTTTATATTAATACTGTACAGTGTAACAATGTGTAAAATGTTTATATTAATACCGTACAGTGTAACAATATGTAAAATGTTTATATTAATACTGTACAGTGTAACAATGTGTAAAATGTTTATATTAATGTTGTACAGTGTAACAATGTGTAAAATGTTTATATTAATACTGTACAGTGTAACAATGTGTAAAATGTTTATATTAATACTGTACAGTGTAACAATATGTAAAATGTTTTATATTAATACCATACAGTGAAACAATGTGTAAAATGTTTATATTAATACTGTACAGTGTAACAATATGTAAAATGTTTATATTAATGTTGTACAGTGTAACAATACTTAAAATGTTTATATTAATGTTGTACAGTGTAACAATACTTAAAATGTTTATATTAATGTTGTACAGTGTAGCAATATGTAAAATGTTTATATTAATACTGTACAGTGTAACAATGTGTAAAATGTTTATATTAATACCATACAGTGTAACAATATGTAAAATGTTTATATTAATACTGTACAGTGTAACAATACTTAAAATGTTTATATTAATGTTGTACAATGTAACAATATGTAAAATGTTTATATTAATACTATACAATGTAACAATACTTAAAATGTTTATATTAATGTTGTACAGTGTAGCAATATGTAAAATGTTTATATTAATACTATACAGTGTAGCAATATTTAAAATGTTTATATTAATGTTGTACAGTGTAACAATATGTAAAATGTTTATATTAATACTATACAGTGTAACAATGTGTAAAATGTTTATATTAATACTGTACAGTGTAACAATGTGTAAAATGTTTATATTAATGTTGTACAGTGTAACAATATGTAAAATGTTTATATTAATGTTCTACAGTGTAACAATGTGTAAAATGTTTATATTAATGTTCTACAGTGTAACAATATGTAAAATGTTTACATCAATGTTCTACAGTGTAACAATGTGTAAAATGTTTATATTAATACTATACAGTGTAGCAATATTTAAAATGTTTATATTAATGTTGTACAGTGTAACAATATGTAAAATGTTTATATTAATACTTTACAGTGTAACAATGTGTAAAATGTTTATATTAATGTTGTACAGTGTAACAATATGTAAAATGTTTATATTAATACTGTACAGTGTAACAATGTGTAAAATGTTTATATTAATGTTGTACAGTGTAATAATATGTAAAATGTTTATATTAATACTATACAGTGTAGCAATATTTAAAATGTTTATATTAATGTTGTACAGTGTAACAATATGTAAAATGTTTATATTAATACTATACAGTGTAACAATGTGTAAAATGTTTATATTAATACTGTACAGTGTAACAATGTGTAAAATGTTTATATTAATACTGTACAGTGTAACAATGTGTAAAATGTTTATATTAATGTTGTACAGTGTAATAATATGTAAAATGTTTATATTAATGTTCCACAGTGTAACAACATGTAAAATGTTTATATCAATGTTCCACAGTGTAACAATATGTAAAATGTTTATATTAATACTTATACAGCGTAACAATGTGTAAAATGTTTATATTAATACTGTACAGCGTAACAATGTGTAAAATGTTTATATTAATGTTGTACAGTGTAACAATGTGTAAAATGTTTATATTAATCGTTGTACAGCAAAATAATAATATGTAAAATGTTTATATTAATCAATGTATACAGTGTAGCAAATATTTAAAATGTTTATATTAATGTTGTACAGTGTAACAATATGTAAAATGTTTATATTAATACTTTACAGTGTAACAACGTGTAAAATGTTTATATTAACACTGTAACAGTGTAACAACGTGTAAAATGTTTATATTAATGTTGTACAGTGTAACAATATGTAAAATGTTTATATTAATACTGTACAGTGTAACAATGTGTAAAATGTTTATATTAATGTTGTACAGTGTAATAATATGTAAAATGTTTATATTAATACTATACAGTGTAGCAATATTTAAAATGTTTATATTAATGTTGTACAGTGTAACAACATGTAAAATGTTTATATTAATACTATACAGTGTAACAACATGTAAAATGTTTATATTAATACTGTACAGTGTAACAACGTGTAAAATGTTTATATTAATGTTGTACAGTGTAACAATATGTAAAATGTTTATATTAATACTTGTACAGTGTAACAACAATGTAAAAATGTTTATATTAATGTTGTACAGTGTAATAATATGTAAAATGTTTACATCAATATTCTACAGTGTAACAATGTGTAAAATGTTTATATTAATGTTCTACAGTGTAACAATATGTAAAATGTTTACATCAATGTTCTACAGTGTAACAATGTGTAAAATGTTTATATTAATACTGTACAGTGTAACAATGTGTAAAATGTTTATATTAATACTGTACAGTGTAACAATGTGTAAAATGTTTATATTAATACTGTACAGTGTAACAATATGTAAAATGTTTACATCAATGTTCTACAGTGTAACAATGTGTAAAATGTTTATATTAATACTGTACAGTGTAACAATGTGTAAAATGTTTATATTAATACTGTACAGTGTAACAATGTGTAAAATGTTTATATTAATACTGTACAGTGTAACAATGTGTAAAATGTTTATATTAATACTGTACAGTGTAACAATATGTAAAATGTTTACATCAATGTTCTACAGTGTAACAATATGTAAAATGTTTATATTAATACTGTACAGTGTAACAATATGTAAAATGTTTACATCAATGTTCTACAGTGTAACAATATGTAAAATGTTTACATCAATGTTCGACAGTGTAACAAATGTTCTAAACATAAATACTTACCTTTCATGCTGTGAAATTTTGATAAAAGAGACTCAAAGCTGTCACCACATGGATCTTCAATGTCTACTAGATTTTCACAAACTTTTATCTCCTCTTCTACAAGAACATCTGGTAATTGGAATAAAAATAACAACTGACTATTTATTTATTGTTTATTCATGTTTCAACTGGATAGGAGTTTCTCTTGTGGGTCTTTACATTTAGCTTTAGAATGACAACTATTTTAGTGAAAAATCTCTCATCAAAGATGGATCCGAGCACTTTAAACCACCAGTATTCCGTTTTAAGAAAGATGGATCCGAGCACTTTAAACCACCAGTATTGTGTTTTAAGAAAGATGGATCTGAGCACTTTAAGCCACCAGTATTGCATTTTAAGAAAGATGGATCCGAGCACTTTAAACCACCAGTATTGTGTTATATTTCAAGAAAGATGGATCTGAGAGCTACATACAACCAATATTATGTTTTGTTACAAAGAAGATCCGAGCACTTTAATCCATCACTATTGTGTTGTGTTTCAAGAAAGATGGATCTGAGAGCTACAAACAACCAGTATTATGTTTCACTATAAAATCTTCCATTTTCTAACTTTGTCTTTTAAATGCTTTAACTTAAGCACCATCTAGTGACAGCTATATTATTAAATAATACCCACATATTTTATGTGTCTATGATTCAGAATTGCTCTACAGCAAGAAGTGCTTTAACAGATCTACCAGATATCTACATCATTAAGTTCTAATGAAAGACATCATTAAGCTTTCAGTCTGTTTGGCTTATTTTTATCAACAATAACTTTTAATATAAGTTGTTACCTAACAGGTGACACATTGTACACAAACTACATACCAACATCTTCTTCCTTCCTTTTGCTACCAACTTTCACTTGAGTGCCACTTGATGAATTTCCATTGGCTACAGATGTTTGACCTATGGTCATTTTGTTTATTTCTGTATCGATTCCTCCTAACAAAAATCCACGAAAAAACATTCAAACTTTGTTCAATACAAAAGCGCATCTAATTAAGTGAGGGACAGCATTTCCCAAAGTGTAGTTCATGGTAATCCTGGAAGTCACTGAATAAGCAATGACGTGACATTCCCACCTCTATCAACACACCCTTCTATCATTCAGTTCTATTCAAATCATATTAGTAAAACACACAAGTGTATTTATTGTCCCACCTCTATCAACAGACCCTTCTATCATTCAGTTCTATTCAAATCATATTAGTAAAACACACAAGTGTATTTATTGTCCCACCTCTATCAACAGACCCTTCTATCATCCACCTCTATTCAAACCATATCAGTAAAACACACAAGTGTATTTATTGTCTCACCTCTATCAACACACCCTTCTATCATTCAGTTCTATTCAAATCATATTAGTAAAACACACAAGTGTATTTATTGTCCCACCTCTATCAACAGACCCTTCTATCATCCAGTTCTATTCAAATCATATCAGTAAAACACACAAGTGTATTTATTGTCCCACCTCTATCAACAGACCCTTCTATCATCCAGTTCTATTCAAATCATATCAGTAAAACACACAAGTGTATTTATTGTCCCACCTCTATTACCAGACCCTTCTATCATCCAGTTCTATTCAAATCATATCAGTAAAACATACAAGTGTATTTATTGTCCCACCTCTATCAACACACCCTTCTATCATCCAGTTCTATTCAAATCATATCAGTAAAACACACAAGTGTATTTATTGTCCCACCTCTATCAACACACCCTTCTATAATCCAGTTCTATTCAAATCATATCAGTAAAACACACAAGTGTATTTATTGTCCACCTCTATCAACACACCCTTCTAACACACCCTTCTATAATCCAGTTCTATTCAAATCATATCAGTAAAACACACAAGTGTATTTATTGTCCACCTCTATCAACACACCCTTCTATCATCCACCTCTATTCAAACCATATCAGTAAAACACACAAGTGTATTTATTGTCCACCTCTATCAACACACCCTTCTATCATCCACCTCTATTTAAATCATATCAGTAAAACACACAAGTGTATTTATTGTCCACCTCTATCAACACACCCTTCTATCATCCAGTTCTATTCAAATCATATCAGTAAAACACACAAGTGTATTTATTGTCCCACCTCTATCAACACACCCTTCTATCATCCACCTCTATTCAAATCATATCAGTAAAACACACAAGTGTATTTATTGTCCACCTCTATCAACACACCCTTCTATCATCCAGTTCTATTCAAACCATATCAGTAAAACACACAAGTGTATTTATTGTCCACCTCTATCAACACACCCTTCTATCATCCAGTTCTATTCAAACCATATCAGTAAAACACACAAGTGTATTTATTGTCCCACCTCTATCAACACACCCTTCTATCATCCACCTCTATTCAAATCATATCAGTAAAACACACAAGTGTATTTATTGTCCACCTCTATCAACACACCCTTCTATCATCCAGTTCTATTCAAACCATATCAGTAAAACACACAAGTGTATTTATTGTCCACCTCTATCAACACACCCTTCTATCATCCAGTTCTATTCAAACCATATCAGTAAAACACACAAGTGTATTTATTGTCCACCTCTATCAACACTCCCTTCTATCATCCAGTTCTATTCAAACCATATCAGTAAAACACACAAGTGTATTTATTGTCCCACCTCTATCAACACACCCTTCTATCATTCAGTTCTATCCAAATCATATCAGTAAAACACACAAGTGTATTTATTGTCCCACCTCTATCAACAGACTCTTCATCATCCAGTTCTATTCAAATCATATCAGTAAAACACACAAGTGTATTTATTGTCCCACCTCTATCAACACACCCTTCTATCATCCAGTTCTATTCAAATCATATCGGTAAAACACACAAGTGTATTTATTGTCCCACCTCTATCAACAGACTCTTCATCAGCCACTTCTTGGATTCTGGAAGAAGCTCCTGGGTGGTATTCTATAAAACATAACAAGATTACAGTTATTTAAGTTGGTTTTGTTCAGTAATATCACAACACTAACAAAACTTTAGGTTTAGTAATATCACAACACTAACAAAACTTTAGGTGTAGTAATATCACAACACTAACAAAACTTTAGGTGTAGTAATATCACGACACTAACAAAACTTTAGGTGTAGTAATATCACGACACTAACAAAACTTTAGGTGTAGTAATATCATGACACTAACAAAACTTTAGGTGTAGTAATATCACGACACTAACAAAACTTTAGGTGTAGTAATATCACGACACTAACAAAACTCTAGGTGTAGTAATATCATGACACTAACAAAACATCAGGTGTAGTAATATCATGACACTAACAAAACATCAGGTGTAGTAATATCACAACACTAACAAAACATCAGGTGTAGTAATATCACAACAATAACAAAACATCAGGTGTAGTAATATCATGACACTAACAAAACTTTTGGTGTAGTATTATCACAACACTAACAAAACTTTAGGTATAGTAATATCACAACACTAACAAAACTTTAGGTTTAGTAATATCACAACACTAACAAAACGTTAGGTGTAGTAATATCACAACAATAACAAAACTTTAGGTGTAGTAATATCACAACACAAACAAAACTCTAGGTGTAGTAATATCATGACACTAACAAAACATCAGGTGTAGTAATATCACAACACTAACAAAACTTTAGGTGTAGTAATATCACAACACTAACAAAACTTTAGGTGTAGTAATATCACAACACTAACAAAACTTTAGGTGTAGTAATATCACGACACTAACAAAACTTTAGGTGTAGTAATATCACAACACTAACAAAACTCTAGGTGTAGTAATATCACGACACTAACAAAACTCTTGGTGTAGTAATATCACGACACTCACAAAACTTTAGGTGTAGTAATATCACGACACTAACAAAACTTTAGGTGTAGTAATATCACGACACTAACAAAACTTTAGGTGTAGTAATATCACGACACTAACAAAACTTTAGGTGTAGTAATATCACGACACTAACAAAACTTTAGGTGTAGTAATATCACGACACTAACAAAACTTTAGGTGTGGTATTATCACAACAATAACAAAACTCTAGGTGTAGTAATATCACGACACTAACAAAACTTTAGGTGTAGTAATATCACAACAATAACAAAACATCAGGTGTAGTAATATCATGACACTAACAAAACTTT
>NW_027467782.1:55196610-55238808 GCF_004210375.1 Tachypleus tridentatus
TACCGTCCATTGTTATACTTATTATTAGTTAGATAAGAGATTAGCTACCGTCCATTGTTATACTTATTATTAGTTAGATAAGAGATTAGCTACCGTCCATTGTTATACTTATTATTAGTTAGATAAGAGATTAGCTACCGTCCATTGTTATACTTATTATTAGTTAGATAAGAGATTAGCTACCGTCCATTGTTATACTTATTATTAGTTAGATAAGAGATTAGCTACCGTCCATTGTTATACTTATTATTAGTTAGATAAGAGATTAGCTACCGTCCATTGTTATACTTATTATTAGTTAGATAAGAGATTAGCTACCGTCCATTGTTATACTTATTATTAGTTAGATAAGAGATTAGCTACCGTCCATTGTTATACTTATTATTAGTTAGATAAGAGATTAGCTACCGTCCATTGTTATACTTATTATTAGTTAGATAAGAGATTAGCTACCGTCCATTGTTATACTTATTATTAGTTAGATAAGAGATTAGCTACCGTCCATTGTTATACTTATTATTAGTTAGATAAGAGATTAGCTACCGTCCATTGTTATACTTATTATTAGTTAGATAAGAGATTAGCTACCGTCCATTGTTATACTTATTAGTTACTTATTATTAGTTACTTATTATTAAGAGATTAGCTACCGTCCATTGTTATACTTATTATTAGTTAGATAAGAGATTAGCTACCGTCCATTGTTATACTTATTATTAGTTAGATAAGAGATTAGCTACCGTCCATTGTTATACTTATTATTAGTTAGATAAGAGATTAGCTACCGTCCATTGTTATACTTATTATTAGTTAGATAAGAGATTAGCTACCGTCCATTGTTATACTTATTATTAGTTAGATAAGAGATTAGCTACCGTCCATTGTTATACTTATTATTAGTTAGATAAGAGATTAGCTACCGTCCATTGTTATACTTATTATTAGTTAGATAAGAGATTAGCTACCGTCCATTGTTATACTTATTATTAGTTAGATAAGAGATTAGCTACCGTCCATTGTTATACTTATTATTAGTTAGATAAGAGATTAGCTACCGTCCATTGTTATACTTATTATTAGTTAGATAAGAGATTAGCTACCGTCCATTGTTATACTTATTATTAGTTAGATAAGAGATTAGCTACCGTCCATTGTTATACTTATTATTAGTTAGATAAGAGATTAGCTACCGTCCATTGTTATACTTATTATTAGTTAGATAAGAGATTAGCTACCGTCCATTGTTATACTTATTATTAGTTAGATAAGAGATTAGCTACCGTCCATTGTTATACTTATTATTAGTTAGATAAGAGATTAGCTACCGTCCATTGTTATACTTATTATTAGTTAGATAAGAGATTAGCTACCGTCCATTGTTATACTTATTATTAGTTAGATAAGAGATTAGCTACCGTCCATTGTTATACTTATTATTAGTTAGATAAGAGATTAGCTACCGTCCATTGTTATACTTATTATTAGTTAGATAAGAGATTAGCTACCGTCCATTGTTATACTTATTATTAGTTAGATAAGAGATTAGCTACCGTCCATTGTTATACTTATTATTAGTTAGATAAGAGATTAGCTACCGTCCATTGTTATACTTATTATTAGTTAGATAAGAGATTAGCTACCGTCCATTGTTATACTTATTATTAGTTAGATAAGAGATTAGCTACCGTCCATTGTTATACTTATTATTAGTTAGATAAGAGATTAGCTACCGTCCATTGTTATACTTATTATTAGTTAGATAAGAGATTAGCTACCGTCCATTGTTATACTTATTATTAGTTAGATAAGAGATTAGCTACCGTCCATTGTTATACTTATTATTAGTTAGATAAGAGATTAGCTACCGTCCATTGTTATACTTATTATTAGTTAGATAAGAGATTAGCTACCGTCCATTGTTATACTTATTATTAGTTAGATAAGAGATTAGCTACCGTCCATTGTTATACTTATTATTAGTTAGATAAGAGATTAGCTACCGTCCATTGTTATACTTATTATTAGTTAGATAAGAGATTAGCTACCGTCCATTGTTATACTTATTATTAGTTAGATAAGAGATTAGCTACCGTCCATTGTTATACTTATTATTAGTTAGATAAGAGATTAGCTACCGTCCATTGTTATACTTATTATTAGTTAGATAAGAGATTAGCTACCGTCCATTGTTATACTTATTATTAGTTAGATAAGAGATTAGCTACCGTCCATTGTTATACTTATTATTAGTTAGATAAGAGATTAGCTACCGTCCATTGTTATACTTATTATTAGTTAGATAAGAGATTAGCTACCGTCCATTGTTATACTTATTATTAGTTAGATAAGAGATTAGCTACCGTCCATTGTTATACTTATTATTAGTTAGATAAGAGATTAGCTACCGTCCATTGTTATACTTATTATTAGTTAGATAAGAGATTAGCTACCGTCCATTGTTATACTTATTATTAGTTAGATAAGAGATTAGCTACCGTCCATTGTTATACTTATTATTAGTTAGATAAGAGATTAGCTACCGTCCATTGTTATACTTATTATTAGTTAGATAAGAGATTAGCTACCGTCCATTGTTATACTTATTATTAGTTAGATAAGAGATTAGCTACCGTCCATTGTTATACTTATTATTAGTTAGATAAGAGATTAGCTACCGTCCATTGTTATACTTATTATTAGTTAGATAAGAGATTAGCTACCGTCCATTGTTATACTTATTATTAGTTAGATAAGAGATTAGCTACCGTCCATTGTTATACTTATTATTAGTTAGATACCGTCCATTGTTATACTTAGCTACCGTCCATTGTTATACTTATTATTAGTTAGATAAGAGATTAGCTACCGTCCATTGTTATACTTATTATTAGTTAGATAAGAGATTAGCTACCGTCCATTGTTATACTTATTATTAGTTAGATAAGAGATTAGCTACCGTCCATTGTTATACTTATTATTAGTTAGATAAGAGATTAGCTACCGTCCATTGTTATACTTATTATTAGTTAGATAAGAGATTAGCTACCGTCCATTGTTATACTTATTATTAGTTAGATAAGAGATTAGCTACCGTCCATTGTTATACTTATTATTAGTTAGATAAGAGATTAGCTACCGTCCATTGTTATACTTATTATTAGTTAGATAAGAGATTAGCTACCGTCCATTGTTATACTTATTATTAGTTAGATAAGAGATTAGCTACCGTCCATTGTTATACTTATTATTAGTTAGATAAGAGATTAGCTACCGTCCATTGTTATACTTATTATTAGTTAGATAAGAGATTAGCTACCGTCCATTGTTATACTTATTATTAGTTAGATAAGAGATTAGCTACCGTCCATTGTTATACTTATTATTAGTTAGATAAGAGATTAGCTACCGTCCATTGTTATACTTATTATTAGTTAGATAAGAGATTAGCTACCGTCCATTGTTATACTTATTATTAGTTAGATAAGAGATTAGCTACCGTCCATTGTTATACTTATTATTAGTTAGATAAGAGATTAGCTACCGTCCATTGTTATACTTATTATTAGTTAGATAAGAGATTAGCTACCGTCCATTGTTATACTTATTATTAGTTAGATAAGAGATTAGCTACCGTCCATTGTTATACTTATTATTAGTTAGATTATTAGCTTATTGTTAGATAAGAGATTAGCTACCGTCCATTGTTATACTTATTATTAGTTAGATAAGAGATTAGCTACCGTCCATTGTTATACTTATTATTAGTTAGATAAGAGATTAGCTACCGTCCATTGTTATACTTATTATTAGTTAGATAAGAGATTAGCTACCGTCCATTGTTATACTTATTATTAGTTAGATAAGAGATTAGCTACCGTCCATTGTTATACTTATTATTAGTTAGATAAGAGATTAGCTACCGTCCATTGTTATACTTATTATTAGTTAGATAAGAGATTAGCTACCGTCCATTGTTATACTTATTATTAGTTAGATAAGAGATTAGCTACCGTCCATTGTTATACTTATTATTAGTTAGATAATTAGATTAGCTACCGTCCATTGTTATACTTATTATTAGTTAGATAAGAGATTAGCTACCGTCCATTGTTATACTTATTATTAGTTAGATAAGAGATTAGCTACCGTCCATTGTTATACTTATTATTAGTTAGATAAGAGATTAGCTACCGTCCATTGTTATACTTATTATTAGTTAGATAAGAGATTAGCTACCGTCCATTGTTATACTTATTATTAGTTAGATAAGAGATTAGCTACCGTCCATTGTTATACTTATTATTAGTTAGATAAGAGATTAGCTACCGTCCATTGTTATACTTATTATTAGTTAGATAAGAGATTAGCTACCGTCCATTGTTATACTTATTATTAGTTAGATAAGAGATTAGCTACCGTCCATTGTTATACTTATTATTAGTTAGATAAGAGATTAGCTACCGTCCATTGTTATACTTATTATTAGTTAGATAAGAGATTAGCTACCGTCCATTGTTATACTTATTATTAGTTAGATAAGAGATTAGCTACCGTCCATTGTTATACTTATTATTAGTTAGATAAGAGATTAGCTACCGTCCATTGTTATACTTATTATTAGTTAGATAAGAGATTAGCTACCGTCCATTGTTATACTTATTATTAGTTAGATAAGAGATTAGCTACCGTCCATTGTTATACTTATTATTAGTTAGATAAGAGATTAGCTACCGTCCATTGTTATACTTATTATTAGTTAGATAAGAGATTAGCTACCGTCCATTGTTATACTTATTATTAGTTAGATAAGAGATTAGCTACCGTCCATTGTTATACTTATTATTAGTTAGATAAGAGATTAGCTACCGTCCATTGTTATACTTATTATTAGTTAGATAAGAGATTAGCTACCGTCCATTGTTATACTTATTATTAGTTAGATAAGAGATTAGCTACCGTCCATTGTTATACTTATTATTAGTTAGATAAGAGATTAGCTACCGTCCATTGTTATACTTATTATTAGTTAGATAAGAGATTAGCTACCGTCCATTGTTATACTTATTATTAGTTAGATAAGAGATTAGCTACCGTCCATTGTTATACTTATTATTAGTTAGATAAGAGATTAGCTACCGTCCATTGTTATACTTATTATTAGTTAGATAAGAGATTAGCTACCGTCCATTGTTATACTTATTATTAGTTAGATAAGAGATTAGCTACCGTCCATTGTTATACTTATTATTAGTTAGATAAGAGATTAGCTACCGTCCATTGTTATACTTATTATTAGTTAGATAAGAGATTAGCTACCGTCCATTGTTATACTTATTATTAGTTAGATAAGAGATTAGCTACCGTCCATTGTTATACTTATTATTAGTTAGATAAGAGATTAGCTACCGTCCATTGTTATACTTATTATTAGTTAGATAAGAGATTAGCTACCGTCCATTGTTATACTTATTATTAGTTAGATAAGAGATTAGCTACCGTCCATTGTTATACTTATTATTAGTTAGATAAGAGATTAGCTACCGTCCATTGTTATACTTATTATTAGTTAGATAAGAGATTAGCTACCGTCCATTGTTATACTTATTATTAGTTAGATAAGAGATTAGCTACCGTCCATTGTTATACTTATTATTAGTTAGATAAGAGATTAGCTACCGTCCATTGTTATACTTATTATTAGTTAGATAAGAGATTAGCTACCGTCCATTGTTATACTTATTATTAGTTAGATAAGAGATTAGCTACCGTCCATTGTTATACTTATTATTAGTTAGATAAGAGATTAGCTACCGTCCATTGTTATACTTATTATTAGTTAGATAAGAGATTAGCTACCGTCCATTGTTATACTTATTATTAGTTAGATAAGAGATTAGCTACCGTCCATTGTTATACTTATTATTAGTTAGATAAGAGATTAGCTACCGTCCATTGTTATACTTATTATTAGTTAGATAAGAGATTAGCTACCGTCCATTGTTATACTTATTATTAGTTAGATAAGAGATTAGCTACCGTCCATTGTTATACTTATTATTAGTTAGATAAGAGATTAGCTACCATTGTTATACTTATTATAGTTAGATATTATTAGTTAGATAAGAGATTAGCTACCGTCCATTGTTATACTTATTATTAGTTAGATAAGAGATTAGCTACCGTCCATTGTTATACTTATTATTAGTTAGATAAGAGATTAGCTACCGTCCATTGTTATACTTATTATTAGTTAGATAAGAGATTAGCTACCGTCCATTGTTATACTTATTATTAGTTAGATAAGAGATTAGCTACCGTCCATTGTTATACTTATTATTAGTTAGATAAGAGATTAGCTACCGTCCATTGTTATACTTATTATTAGTTAGATAAGAGATTAGCTACCGTCCATTGTTATACTTATTATTAGTTAGATAAGAGATTAGCTACCGTCCATTGTTATACTTATTATTAGTTAGATAAGAGATTAGCTACCGTCCATTGTTATACTTATTATTAGTTAGATAAGAGATTAGCTACCGTCCATTGTTATACTTATTATTAGTTAGATAAGAGATTAGCTACCGTCCATTGTTATACTTATTATTAGTTAGATAAGAGATTAGCTACCGTCCATTGTTATACTTATTATTAGTTAGATAAGAGATTAGCTACCGTCCATTGTTATACTTATTATTAGTTAGATAAGAGATTAGCTACCGTCCATTGTTATACTTATTATTAGTTAGATAAGAGATTAGCTACCGTCCATTGTTATACTTATTATTAGTTAGATAAGAGATTAGCTACCGTCCATTGTTATACTTATTATTAGTTAGATAAGAGATTAGCTACCGTCCATTGTTATACTTATTATTAGTTAGATAAGAGATTAGCTACCGTCCATTGTTATACTTATTATTAGTTAGATAAGAGATTAGCTACCGTCCATTGTTATACTTATTATTAGTTAGATAAGAGATTAGCTACCGTCCATTGTTATACTTATTATTAGTTAGATAAGAGATTAGCTACCGTCCATTGTTATACTTATTATTAGTTAGATAAGAGATTAGCTACCGTCCATTGTTATACTTATTATTAGTTAGATAAGAGATTAGCTACCGTCCATTGTTATACTTATTATTAGTTAGATAAGAGATTAGCTACCGTCCATTGTTATACTTATTATTAGTTAGATAAGAGATTAGCTACCGTCCATTGTTATACTTATTATTAGTTAGATAAGAGATTAGCTACCGTCCATTGTTATACTTATTATTAGTTAGATAAGAGATTAGCTACCGTCCATTGTTATACTTATTATTAGTTAGATAAGAGATTAGCTACCGTCCATTGTTATACTTATTATTAGTTAGATAAAGATTAGCTACCGTCCATTGTTATACTTATTATTAGTTAGATAAGAGATTAGCTACCGTCCATTGTTATACTTATTATTAGTTAGATAAGAGATTAGCTACCGTCCATTGTTATACTTATTATTAGTTAGATAAGAGATTAGCTACCGTCCATTGTTATACTTATTATTAGTTAGATAAGAGATTAGCTACCGTCCATTGTTATACTTATTATTAGTTAGATAAGAGATTAGCTACCGTCCATTGTTATACTTATTATTAGTTAGATAAGAGATTAGCTACCGTCCATTGTTATACTTATTATTAGTTAGATAAGAGATTAGCTACCGTCCATTGTTATACTTATTATTAGTTAGATAAGAGATTAGCTACCGTCCATTGTTATACTTATTATTAGTTAGATAAGAGATTAGCTACCGTCCATTGTTATACTTATTATTAGTTAGATAAGAGATTAGCTACCGTCCATTGTTATACTTATTATTAGTTAGATAAGAGATTAGCTACCGTCCATTGTTATACTTATTATTAGTTAGATAAGAGATTAGCTACCGTCCATTGTTATACTTATTATTAGTTAGATAAGAGATTAGCTACCGTCCATTGTTATACTTATTATTAGTTAGATAAGAGATTAGCTACCGTCCATTGTTATACTTATTATTAGTTAGATAAGAGATTAGCTACCGTCCATTGTTATACTTATTATTAGTTAGATAAGAGATTAGCTACCGTCCATTGTTATACTTATTATTAGTTAGATAAGAGATTAGCTACCGTCCATTGTTATACTTATTATTAGTTAGATAAGAGATTAGCTACCGTCCATTGTTATACTTATTATTAGTTAGATAAGAGATTAGCTACCGTCCATTGTTATACTTATTATTAGTTAGATAAGAGATTAGCTACCGTCCATTGTTATACTTATTATTAGTTAGATAAGAGATTAGCTACCGTCCATTGTTATACTTATTATTAGTTAGATAAGAGATTAGCTACCGTCCATTGTTATACTTATTATTAGTTAGATAAGAGATTAGCTACCGTCCATTGTTATACTTATTATTAGTTAGATAAGAGATTAGCTACCGTCCATTGTTATACTTATTATTAGTTAGATAAGAGATTAGCTACCGTCCATTGTTATACTTATTATTAGTTAGATAAGAGATTAGCTACCGTCCATTGTTATACTTATTATTAGTTAGATAAGAGATTAGCTACCGTCCATTGTTATACTTATTATTAGTTAGATAAGAGATTAGCTACCGTCCATTGTTATACTTATTATTAGTTAGATAAGAGATTAGCTACCGTCCATTGTTATACTTATTATTAGTTAGATAAGAGATTAGCTACCGTCCATTGTTATACTTATTATTAGTTAGATAAGAGATTAGCTACCGTCCATTGTTATACTTATTATTAGTTAGATAAGAGATTAGCTACCGTCCATTGTTATACTTATTATTAGTTAGATAAGAGATTAGCTACCGTCCATTGTTATACTTATTATTAGTTAGATAAGAGATTAGCTACCGTCCATTGTTATACTTATTATTAGTTAGATAAGAGATTAGCTACCGTCCATTGTTATACTTATTATTAGTTAGATAAGAGATTAGCTACCGTCCATTGTTATACTTATTATTAGTTAGATAAGAGATTAGCTACCGTCCATTGTTATACTTATTATTAGTTAGATAAGAGATTAGCTACCGTCCATTGTTATACTTATTATTAGTTAGATAAGAGATTAGCTACCGTCCATTGTTATACTTATTATTAGTTAGATAAGAGATTAGCTACCGTCCATTGTTATACTTATTATTAGTTAGATAAGAGATTAGCTACCGTCCATTGTTATACTTATTATTAGTTAGATAAGAGATTAGCTACCGTCCATTGTTATACTTATTATTAGTTAGATAAGAGATTAGCTACCGTCCATTGTTATACTTATTATTAGTTAGATAAGAGATTAGCTACCGTCCATTGTTATACTTATTATTAGTTAGATAAGAGATTAGCTACCGTCCATTGTTATACTTATTATTAGTTAGATAAGAGATTAGCTACCGTCCATTGTTATACTTATTATTAGTTAGATAAGAGATTAGCACCGTCCATTGTTATATTTATTATTAGTTAGATAAGAGATTAGCCACGTGCATTGTTAATTTATTATAGTTTAGAAAGAGATTGCTACCGCAACCTTTAATACTTATTATTAGTTAGATAAGAGATTAAACCGCCCCATTACACTTATTATTAATTAGACAGAGATTAGCTACCGTGCATTGTTTATACTTATTTTATAGTTAGATAAGAGATTAGCTAATGCACCTTTATACATTATTAGTTAGATAAGAGATTGCTACAGCCCATTGTTATTACACTTATTATTAAAGATAAGAGATTAGCTACACTGCATTGTTATAATTATTAGTTAGATAAGAGATTAGCCACCGTGCAATTGTTATACTTATTATTAGTTAGATAAGAGATTAGCTACCGTAATCTTTATACTTATTATTAGTTAGATAAGAGATTAGCTACCATCCATGGCTATACCTTATTATTGGTTAGATAAGAGACCAGCTTTCACCATCCAGTTGCCAAGGGCACCCACATAGTTATCTGCATAAGACGTTTCTTTCACCATCCATTCTTACCGCTATTAGTTAGATAAGAAATTAGCTAATGTCCATTGTTTCACTTATTATTAGTTAGATAAGAGATTAGCTACCGTGCATTGAGTTCACTTATTATTAGTTAATAGATAAGAGATGGACCGTCCATTGTCTATTATATTTTATTAGTTAGATAAGAGATTAGCTACCGTCCATTGTGTTGCTATTATTAGTTAGATAAGAAATTAGCTACCGTCCATTGTTATACAATTTTATTAGTAGTAGATAAGAGATTAGCTACCGTCCAATGTTTCACTTTATTATTAGTTAGATAAGAGATTAGCTACCGTCCATTGTTATACTATTATTAGTTAGATAAGAGATTAGCTACCGTCCATTGTTATACTTATTATTAGTTAGATAAGAGATTAGCTACCGTCCATTGTTATACTTATTATTAGTTAGATAAGAGATTAGCTACCGTCCATTGTTATACTTATTATTAGTTAGATAAGAGATTAGCTACCGTCCATTGTTATACTTATTATTAGTTAGATAAGAGATTAGCTACCGTCCATTGTTATACTTATTATTAGTTAGATAAGAGATTAGCTACCGTCCATTGTTATACTTATTATTAGTTAGATAAGAGATTAGCTACCGTCCATTGTTATACTTATTATTAGTTAGATAAGAGATTAGCTACCGTCCATTGTTATACTTATTATTAGTTAGATAAGAGATTAGCTACCGTCCATTGTTATACTTATTATTAGTTAGATAAGAGATTAGCTACCGTCCATTGTTATACTTATTATTAGTTAGATAAGAGATTAGCTACCGTCCATTGTTATACTTATTATTAGTTAGATAAGAGATTAGCTACCGTCCATTGTTATACTTATTATTAGTTAGATAAGAGATTAGCTACCGTCCATTGTTATACTTATTATTAGTTAGATAAGAGATTAGCTACCGTCCATTGTTATACTTATTATTAGTTAGATAAGAGATTAGCTACCGTCCATTGTTATACTTATTATTAGTTAGATAAGAGATTAGCTACCGTCCATTGTTATACTTATTATTAGTTAGATAAGAGATTAGCTACCGTCCATTGTTATACTTATTATTAGTTAGATAAGAGATTAGCTACCGTCCATTGTTATACTTATTATTAGTTAGATAAGAGATTAGCTACCGTCCATTGTTATACTTATTATTAGTTAGATAAGAGATTAGCTACCGTCCATTGTTATACTTATTATTAGTTAGATAAGAGATTAGCTACCGTCCATTGTTATACTTATTATTAGTTAGATAAGAGATTAGCTACCGTCCATTGTTATACTTATTATTAGTTAGATAAGAGATTAGCTACCGTCCATTGTTATACTTATTATTAGTTAGATAAGAGATTAGCTACCGTCCATTGTTATACTTATTATTAGTTAGATAAGAGATTAGCTACCGTCCATTGTTATACTTATTATTAGTTAGATAAGAGATTAGCTACCGTCCATTGTTACACTTATTATTAGTTAGACTGAGATTAGCTACCGTGCATTGTTATACTTATTATTAGTTAGATAAGAGATTAGCTACCGTCCATTGTTATACTTATTATTAGTTAGATAAGAGATTAGCTACCGTCCATTGTTATACTTATTATTAGTTAGATAAGAGATTAGCTACCGTCCATTGTTATACTTATTATTAGTTAGATAAGAGATTAGCTACCGTCCATTGTTATACTTATTATTAGTTAGATAAAGAGATTAGCTACCGTCCATTGTTATACCTTATTATTAGTTAGATAAGAGATTAGCTACCGTCCATTGTTATACTTATTATTAGTTAGATAAGAGATTAGCTACCGTCCATTGTTATAACTTATTATTAGTTAGATAAGAGATTAGCTACCGTCCATTGTTATACTTATTATTAGTTAGATAAGAGATTAGCTACCGTCCATTGTTATACTTATTATTAGTTAGATAAGAGATTAGCTACCGTCCATTGTTATACTTATTATTAGTTAGATAAGAGATTAGCTACCGTGCATTGTTATACTTATTATTAGTTAGATAAGAGATTAGCTACCGTCCATTGTTATATTTATTATTAGTTAGATAAGAGATTAGCTACCGTGCATTGTTATACTTATTATTAGTTAGATAAGAGATTAGCTACCGTGCATTGTTATACTTATTATTAGTTAGATAAGAGATTAGCTACCGTCCATTGTTATACTTATTATTAGTTAGATAAGAGATTAGCTACCGTCCATTGTTATACTTATTATTAGTTAGATAAGAGATTAGCTACCGTCCATTGTTATACTTATTATTAGTTAGATAAGAGATTAGCTACCGTAATCTTTATACTTATTATTAGTTAGATAAGAGATTAGCTACCGTCCATTGTTACACTTATTATTAGTTAGATAAGAGATTAGCTACCGTGCATTGTTATACTTATTATTAGTTAGATAAGAGATTAGCTACCGTCCATTGTTATACTTATTATTAGTTAGATAAGAGATTAGCTACCGTCCATTGTTATACTTATTATTAGTTAGATAAGAGATTAGCTACCGTCCATTGTTATACTTATTATTAGTTAGATAAGAGATTAGCTACCGTCCATTGTTATACTTATTATTAGTTAGATAAGAGATTAGCTACCGTCCATTGTTATACTTATTATTAGTTAGATAAGAGATTAGCTACCGTCCATTGTTATACTTATTATTAGTTAGATAAGAGATTAGCTACCGTCCATTGTTATACTTATTATTAGTTAGATAAGAGATTAGCTACCGTCCATTGTTATACTTATTATTAGTTAGATAAAAAGATTAGCTACCGTGCATTGTTATACTTATTATTAGTTAGATAAGAGATTAGCTACCGTAATCTTTATACTTATTATTAGTTAGATAAGAGATTAGCTACCGTCCATTGTTATACTTATTATTAGTTAGATAAGAGATTAGCTACCGTCCATTGTTATACTTATTATTAGTTAGATAAGAGATTAGCTACCGTCCATTGTTATACTTATTATTAGTTAGATAAGAGATTAGCTACCGTCCATTGTTATACTTATTATTAGTTAGATAAGAGATTAGCTACCGTCCATTGTTATACTTATTATTAGTTAGATAAGAGATTAGCTACCGTCCATTGTTATACTTATTATTAGTTAGATAAAAGATTAGCTACCGTCCATTGTTATACTTATTATTAGTTAGATAAGAGATTAGCTACCGTCCATTGTTATACTTATTATTAGTTAGATAAGAGATTAGCTACCGTCCATTGTTATACTTATTATTAGTTAGATAAGAGATTAGCTACCGTCCATTGTTATACTTATTATTAGTTAGATAAGAGATTAGCTACCGTCCATTGTTATACTTACTTATTAGTTAGATACTTATTATTAGATTACCGTCCATTGTTATACTTATTATTAGTTAGATAAGAGATTAGCTACCGTCCATTGTTATACTTATTATTAGTTAGATAAGAGATTAGCTACCGTCCATTGTTATACTTATTATTAGTTAGATAAGAGATTAGCTACCATCCATTGTTATACTTATTATTAGTTAGATAAGAGATTAGCTACCGTCCATTGTTATACTTATTATTAGTTAGATAAGAGATTAGCTACCGTCCATTGTTATACTTATTATTAGTTAGATAAGAGATTAGCTACCGTCCATTGTTATACTTATTATTAGTTAGATAAGAGATTAGCTACCGTCCATTGTTATACTTATTATTAGTTAGATAAGAGATTAGCTACCGTCCATTGTTATACTTATTATTAGTTAGATAAGAGATTAGCTACCGTCCATTGTTATACTTATTATTAGTTAGATAAGAGATTAGCTACCGTCCATTGTTATACTTATTATTAGTTAGATAAGAGATTAGCTACCGTCCATTGTTATACTTATTATTAGTTAGATAAGAGATTAGCTACCGTCCATTGTTATACTTATTATTAGTTAGATAAGAGATTAGCTACCGTCCATTGTTATACTTATTATTAGTTAGATAAGAGATTAGCTACCGTCCATTGTTATACTTATTATTAGTTAGATAAGAGATTAGCTACCGTCCATTGTTATACTTATTATTAGTTAGATAAGAGATTAGCTACCGTCCATTGTTATACTTATTATTAGTTAGATAAGAGATTAGCTACCGTCCATTGTTATACTTATTATTAGTTAGATAAGAGATTAGCTACCGTCCATTGTTATACTTATTATTAGTTAGATAAGAGATTAGCTACCGTCCATTGTTATACTTATTATTAGTTAGATAAGAGATTAGCTACCGTCCATTGTTATACTTATTATTAGTTAGATAAGAGATTAGCTACCGTCCATTGTTATACTTATTATTAGTTAGATAAGAGATTAGCTACCGTCCATTGTTATACTTATTATTAGTTAGATAAGAGATTAGCTACCGTCCATTGTTATACTTATTATTAGTTAGATAAGAGATTAGCTACCGTCCATTGTTATACTTATTATTAGTTAGATAAGAGATTAGCTACCGTCCATTGTTATACTTATTATTAGTTAGATAAGAGATTAGCTACCGTCCATTGTTATACTTATTATTAGTTAGATTAAGAGATTAGCTACCGTCCATTGTTATATTTATTATTATTATTAGTTAGATAAGAGATTAGCTACCGTCCATTGTTATACTTATTATTAGTTAGATAAGAGATTAGCTACCGTCCATTGTTATACTTATTATTAGTTAGATAAGAGATTAGCTACCGTCCATTGTTATACTTATTATTAGTTAGATAAGAGATTAGCTACCGTCCATTGTTATACTTATTATTAGTTAGATAAGAGATTAGCTACCGTCCATTGTTATACTTATTATTAGTTAGATAAGAGATTAGCTACCGTGCATTGTTATACTTATTATTAGTTAGATAAGAGATTAGCTACCGTCCATTGTTATACTTATTATTAGTTAGATAAGAGATTAGCTACCGTCCATTGTTATACTTATTATTAGTTAGATAAGAGATTAGCTACCGTCCATTGTTATACTTATTATTAGTTAGATAAGAGATTAGCTACCATCCATTGTTATACTTATTATTAGTTAGATAAGAGATTAGCTACCGTCCATTGTTATACTTATTATTAGTTAGATAAGAGATTAGCTACCGTCCATTGTTATACTTATTATTAGTTAGATAAGAGATTAGCTACCGTCCATTGTTATACTTATTATTAGTTAGATAAGAGATTAGCTACCGTCCATTGTTATATTTATTATTAGTTAGATAAGAGATTAGCTACCGTGCATTGTTATACTTATTATTAGTTAGATAAGAGATTAGCTACCGTCCATTGTTATACTTATTATTAGTTAGATAAGAGATTAGCTACCGTCCATTGTTATACTTATTATTAGTTAGATAAGAGATTAGCTACCGTCCATTGTTATACTTATTATTATTAGTTAGATAAGAGATTAGCTACCGTCCATTGTTATACTTATTATTAGTTAGATAAGAGATTAGCTACCGTCCATTGTTATACTTATTATTAGTTAGATAAGAGATTAGCTACCGTCCATTGTTATACTTATTATTAGTTAGATAAGAGATTAGCTACCGTCCATTGTTATACTTATTATTAGTTAGATAAGAGATTAGCTACCGTCCATTGTTATACTTATTATTAGTTAGATAAGAGATTAGCTACCGTCCATTGTTATACTTATTATTAGTTAGATAAGAGATTAGCTACCGTCCATTGTTATACTTATTATTAGTTAGATAAGAGATTAGCTACCGTCCATTGTTATACTTATTATTAGTTAGATAAGAGATTAGCTACCGTCCATTGTTATACTTATTATTAGTTAGATAAGAGATTAGCTACCGTCCATTGTTATACTTATTATTAGTTAGATAAGAGATTAGCTACCGTCCATTGTTATACTTATTATTAGTTAGATAAGAGATTAGCTACCGATCTCTCCCTTATTTCACCAAGGGATGTTTGCCATTGATGTATCTAACCTTAGCTTGATGATTAAATTAATTGTTACTGATGAAACGTATGCAAACAATAGATTGGTTGTCACGATTAGATCTTAATTTTACGCGATCAAGAGATTTGTTTAATGGACACACCGTTCTGTTACGTAGTTGAGAGATAAAAGTGCCAACGATGTTACAGATTATTCTATGACCAAGAGATAGTTATTTACAAAGGATGGTTCTACTTGTTACTACGTTCTTTTTAGAGGCTGCAAAGGAAAAATATTGTACAGATGTATCTACATAATATACTTCTGTTATAGACTTAGCTATTTGGACATAATGATGGCAAAGATGAAAAATTCTAAAGCTTCTGTAATTTAAATGTTGTGTTGAAGTAAGTATGCATATTTCAGGGCTCAGAAATCTAATCATTTATTTTAATAGATGTAATGAGTGATTTATTTCTATTATAATAGGCTGTGAGTTGTAATATTCTGTAATTATCTAATAATTTTAGTCAGCTATTTTTACTATTCTTTAATTTTTTTTGTCGTTTACGTTGTTGAATAGGTACCAGGATTGGTTTGTTCAAATCACGTGTTTAGTGTTTACCAAGCCCACGAACAATAGTTTACTACAGAATAAATGGACCTGACATTGACAGCTGGTTGAGGCACTCGACCTGTAATCCAAGGGTCGCGGGGTTCCAATTCCCATCACACTAAACATGTTCGCCATTTCAACCATAGGTGCGCTATAATGTTACAGTCAATCCCACTATTAGTTGGTAAAAGTGTAGCCCAAGAGTTGGCGGTGAGTGGCGATGACTAGCTGCCTTCCCTCTAGTCTGACATTGTTAAATTAGAGACGGCTAGTGCAGATAGCCCTCGTGTAGGTTTGCGCGTAATTCCAAAAACAAAACAAACAGAATAATTGTTGTAAATTTAAACGTGACAATACTCGATACGGACCTTGACTGTGACATAAGCAAAATATATTTCGTTAAATTTTAGCGAAGACTTGTAAGTTGGTAAGCTTACTGATTTTGGTTTCAATGGATATATTTACGTTAAATAAGTCAACGAATTAGATATCCTGAAGAAGACGATGTTCATAGAAAAGCAAAGAGTTAAATTCATTTCATTTGTAGACGCATTTAAACTGAGCTCTGAATTAGTAACACTAGAGGTCACTCGAGTCAGTGTAAAGGTTTTCTTTTTTATCTTAATGAAGCCTCGTCAATGTTGGTGTCAAATACCAACTCTTTTGAAGTGTGTAGAGCCTATGGAAATGAAATCCTTCACTGACGTCCGTAGACGTTATTACCACCCGCTGCATCGAGAGCCGTGGTGTTATGTGACATCAGATAACAAAGACAATCAGTGACATATCTTAGGCGGAAGAATTAGACAATAGAGTTCTTCGGTTCGTCTATTTAGTTAACCTTTCCACCTATCAGACGTTTCATTTTCTCTCAACGATAGAACGATGAATTAAAACAAGTCATTTTCTTTGAAACTACATTTAAATCTTTTGGTGCAAAACCTATATGTAAAGTATATACAATCAGTCATGTGAAACACAATTGGTAACGTTATATTAAGGGCCCAGCTAGTCAGATAATAACTACAAATATATATTCAATTACACTAGAATATTTTTTTTCATTCTTCTCCAGTTCTTTCAAGAGCAAGGTTAGTAAATAGTGTGATGATGCAGCTCTCTTGAGACTCGCTATTTGGTTTTAAGAAAAAAAAAATGTTGGCCTGGCATGGCAAAGCGCGTAAGGCGTGCGACTCGTAATTCGAGGGTCGCGGGTTCGAGCCCGCGTCGCGCTAAACATGCTCGCTCTCCCAGCCGTGTGGGCGTTATAATGTGATGGTCAACTCCACTATTCGTTCGTACAAGAGTAGCCCAAGAGTTGGCGGTGGGTAGTGATGAATAGCTGCCTTCCCTCTAGTCTTACATTGCTAAATTAGAGACGGCTAGCACAAATAGCCCTCGAGTAGCTTTGTGCGAAATTCCAAAAACAAAAACAATTTAAGAAAAATCTTATTATAAGGCTAAATAATTTACAAACTATTAACCGGCTGTCCTTAGCTCTAGACTCGTTTGCATCATTTAAAAAGATGTGTAAAAACAAAGAACTAATTTACCTAGTTTTAACTTTAAAATTTTAATTTATCATTTAATTACTGTAATGTTGTTTGTCACGATTCTTAAAGATCTCTTATTTATATTATAGACTGAGGAACTCTCACCACCACACCAAGGAGTCTCGTCTTCGTAAACTTAACAGCTCAGAACGAATCAAATTCAATGAATGACTAGCTGCCTTCTGAAAAATGACTGGGAGAAATAAACAGCACGAAAAGTTGTGAACACATCTGCATGAAATAAAAAAATGATTAATATAGACACAGAGAAGGAAAACACTAGACGTTAATCATACACTCCTAGATGTAAACGTCCAGAACACACCAACACAAGAACGTAACGTTCAGATCACGTCTGCATGCAAATTTAATATAAAATATTGAGCTTTGTAACTTGTATAACTAAGCCTAACGTTATAATTTAGGCTTAGTCCTATCAATAATAATAAGTATTGCTAAGCCTAACATTACAATTTAGGCTTAGTCGTGTACAATGTTGAAATATTGCTAAACCTAACGTTACAATTTAGGTTTGGTTCTGTCTGGAATAACAAGTCTAAAACCGAAATACGAACTTTAGGTTTTAATGATAAATATAATACTTACCCACATCAAACTCCATGTATTGATTACGCCAGAATTTAGTGATAACAAAATAAATAAATAAATATTAATTTTTCATTTGTTATACTCATTTTACTTGGTGCTTGTATTTCTTAAATGTACTCGTAATTTAATGACGGTTGAGTATTAATTCTGTTATTAATCACTGCAAATTTACTTCTGAGGCTCAGAAATATACGCCTAAAATGCAGAAAATTAGGTTTTAATAATTCTTATAATATAAAAACAAAAATTGTTTATTTGTTTGGAATTAAGCACAAACGTTTAATTTCAAGTTTTATAGTAAAGAAAACAATGAAAATTACTATAATATAAATACAGAGGGAAAAAAATGTTCTTAGGACAAGCTACGCTTCCATTACTATGGTCTTTAACTTAATACAGCGGAAACTCGTTTGCGCAAATGGCGAGCTTTTTTATTATAAATTCCCTAATAATAGAACAAGTAATAGAACAAACAAAAACAATCTCTAAATTTTAGAGCTGAACGTTTTGGCAATCTTTGAAATATTTTCTTTGAAAAATAACGAAAGAAAAATAACAAAACAAACGTGAAAACCCCCTACATTAGATACGTTTTTCAATCACAAGGACTTAACATTGAGGATTAGATTATATAGAACACAAAAATAAATAGTTGTAGAAAGCATAACAGATATCCATAAATTATCCGTCTTTGTGCGTATATCTCTATCTCTTTCTTTGTTTAATGGTTTACAGCATTAAATATTTTATTGAATTTGTTTCAAGGTTCGATAGGGTGTCTTACAATCACCTGTTTAATATTTGAAATGATTTTTAATTTTGTTGTATGTGGTTCCAGCATTTTCTTAAATAAGAAGTTATTATTATCTCTGTACGAAAATAAATTTAAAAAATTTTAATCGAGCTTAAAATAAATTTATTTTTCTAACGGGGCCCCGGCATGGCCAAGCGTGTTAAAACGTGCTACTCGTAATTTGAGGGTCGCGGATTCGAATCCCCGTCACACCAAACATGCTCGCTCTTTCAGCCGTGGGAGCGTTATAATGTGACGTTCAGTCCCACTATTCGTTGGTAAAAGAGTAGCCCAAGAGTTGGCGGTGGGTGGTGATGACTAGCTGCCTTCCCTCTGGTCTTACACTACTAAATTAGGGACGGATAGAGCAGATCGCCCTCGAATAGGTTTCCGCGAAATTCAAAACAAACATATCCAAAAAAATAGACCAATACGCATTCGCATTGTAAGTGCAAGGAGGCAAAATAAGAAATTTAACCAACAAACACAAGAGCAGCCAATATTTATAACACTATGCAACACAATGTTTATTATAACACATGTAACACAATGTTTACTACTTCTTGTTCCTGGGCAGAAAGTGTTATTTCCCAATTGCTTATGCCTAAAGTAAATGGAAAAGACCTATATCTCTCTTAAAACTTTGCTTTTGTGATCTGGGAGCGTATAACAAACACATGATGGGAGACTATATTTGGTGGCTGATACGTGAAAGTGATTTACATTATAGTCGCAAAAATCGAAAAACTACTCACTTCTAAACATTTTTGTATAACTTTAGTATAAATACATGTAAATTTTGCTTCATATGTTGTTTTATTCAAACCTCATGCAAATGAAAATGTACAAATTTGTCCGTTTTTACATAGAAAATAGGTTAATTTCTAAATTTCATTGTCCAGGTCACAAAAGCAAAGTTTGAAGGGAATAATGGTCATTTTTACAACATAAGCAATTAAGAAATAACACATACTATCCAGGAACAAAACTTGTGTTACATAGTGTAATGTTCTATATATAAGTTCGTTATCGTGAATAGTAGATAGCCATAGAGTAGCTTTGCGCGAAATTCAAACCAAACCAAATGGTTAATTTATTTAATGCAACTTGAAATTATAGATATTAAAAAATACTTGTTTAAAGTTTCTGTCGAATTTAAAAAAAAGACATTTTATTTGAGTATATAAATAAGACATATATGAGATTCAGGGTTAACAGAAACGTATACTCTGGTACTTACAGATGAGTGAGATGACCGTGGATTTGTCATCTTGAGTTTATAACCAACTGTTAGACACTTTGCTGCACGCGAAGTTAAGTCGTGCATTTCGGTGAGTCGGTAGGACATAATACAGTGCATTAAAACTTCGTATAAAACATATCTCGCCTGTGGAGAGTTTTCTTCGCAGATCACGAAGCGTTAACTAGACATTGATTTGACTAATTCAGTCTTTCATTAAGCTACAACTCACATGAAACAAGAAATGTTCTCGAGCACTTACTTTATGAGTTCGTGTTAAATGTCTTCCGCTAGACGCATGAAGTGTGAATGATGAACACGTGGTCTAGTGAGGACCTTGTCAAGTGTTTTAAGTGTAAGAATGACACGAATTGTTTTAAGATATCCTAGTTTAAAGTTTCTCATCCATCACTCAGTATCTGAAACAAAGATTGTTCTCTGACTGAAAAACAAGAGAATATACGCAACTGTCTGAACAGTAATAACGTTTCGGAGCGGGTCATCTAAAGATGTAACTGGCTAACTATTAATAAGGTTAAGAATTGGGTCATCTTCAGATGTAGTTGACTAAATATTAATAACGTTACGAAGCTCGAGAAGACCTGTAGTTATAAATATCCGAACATTAGTGATGTTTGGACTTGACGGAGGACCGATCAATGGAACACTCTGAACAGAATCGCTCATTTTGAAACACCAGAGGTCTGGTGAATTTAACAGTCTGGACAGAAGTGCTTTTTTAAAACAACGAAGGATTGGTGAATGGAACTGTTTGAGCAATATTATATTATAGAGAAACAAGGACTAGAGTCTGAACAATACCATATGATAGAGAGACAAGCACTAGAGTCTGAACAATACCATATGATAGAGAGACAAGCACTAGAGTCTGAAAAATACTATATGATAGAGAGACAAGCACTAGAATCTGAACAATACCATATGATAGAGAGACAAGGACTAGTGTCTGAACAATACTATATGATAGAGAGACAAGCACTAGAGTCTGAACAATACCATATGATAGAGAGACAAGGACTAGTGTCTGAACAATACCATATGATAGAGAGACAAGCACTAGAGTCTGAACAATACCATATGATAGAGAGACAAGCACTAGAGTCTGAAGAATACCATATGATGGAGAGACAAGCACTAGAGTCTGAACAATACTATATGATAGAGAGACAAGCACTAGAGTCTGAACAATACCATATGATAGAGAGACAAGCACTAGAGTCTGAAGAATACCATATAATAGAGAGACAAGCACTAGAGTCTGAACAATACTATATGATAGAGAGACAAGCACTAGAGTCTGAACAATACTATATGATAGAGATACAAGCACTAGAGTCTGAACAATACCATATGATAGAGAGACAAGCACTAGAGTCTGAACAATACTATATGATAGAGAGACAAGCACTAGAGTCTGAACAACACCATTTCACGTTTTCCTCAAGAAATTAAAACAAAAACATTCTAACGATTAGTGTTTTGCATCAAACCATTGACAACGAAATAAGTAAATTAATTTCCTTAGAGCCTTACAGTCTATATTGTAACATATTTAAAGACAATTTTAATACAATACATTACAAACATATTTAAAGAGTGCTTTAATACAATACATAATATAAACGTAGTTAAAGGTAACATTAACACAATGTACATTACAACGTATTTAAAAGCATCTTTAATACAATATATATTACAACAAATTTAAGGGTAACTTTAACACAATATACATTACAACGTATTTAAAGGCATCTTTAATACAATATATATTACAACAAATTTAAAGGCATCTTTAACACAATATACATTACAACGTATTTAAAGGTAACATTAACACAATATACATTACAACGTATTTAAACTTTAATACAATATATATTACAACGTATTTAAAGGTATCTTTAATACAATATATATTACAACGTATTTAAAGGTAACCTGATATTGTAAAAGGACAAATCAATACATTCAGTGGTTGAACTACAAAGTGTAGTTTTTATCTTGTGTAGTTCTGGTCACAGTTTTATCTGGTGAAGTTCTGGTCACAGTTTTATCTTGTGTAGTTCAGGTCACAGTTTTTATCTTGTGTAGTTCAGGTCACAGTTTTTAATCTTGTGTAGTTCTGGTCACAGTTTTTACCCTGTGTAGTTCTGGTCACAGTTTTTATCTTGTGTAGTTCAGGTCACAGTTTTTATCTTGTGTAGTTCTGGTCACAGTTTTTATCTTGTGTAGTTCTGTTTTTACAGTTTTTTTATCTTGTGTAGTTTAGGTCACAGTTTTTATCTTGTGTAGTTCAGGTCACAGTTTTAATCTTGTGTAGTTCTGGTCACAGTTTTTACCCTGTGTAGTTCAGGTCACAGTTTTAATCTTGTGTAGTTCTGGTCACAGTTTTTATCCTGTGTAGTTCAGGTCACAGTTTTTATCTTCTGTAGTTCAGGTCACAGTTTTTATCTTGTGTAGTTCTGGTCACAGTTTTTATCTTGTGTAGTTCCGGTCACAGTTTTTAATCTTGTGTAGTTCTGGTCACAGTTTTTTATCCTGTGTAGTTCAGGTCACAGTTTTTATCTTCTGTAGTTCAGGTCACAGTTTTTATCTTGTGTAGTTCAGGTCACAGTTTTTATCTTGTGTAGTTCAGGTCACAGTTTTAATCTTGTGTAGTTCTGGTCACAGTTTTTACCCTGTGTAGTTCTGGTCACAGTTTTTATCTTGTGTAGTTCAGGTCACAGTTTTATCTTGTGTAGTTCTGGTCACAGTTTTTATCTTGTGTAGTTCTGCTTACAGTTTTTATCTTGTGTAGTTCAGGTCACAGTTTTTATCCTGTGTAGTTCAGGTCACAGTTTTTAATCTTGTGTAGTTCTGGTCACAGTTTTTACCCTGTGTAGTTCAGGTTACAGTTTTTATCTTGTGTAGTTCAGGTCACAGTTTTTAATCTTGTGTAGTTCTGGTCACAGTTTTTACCCTGTGTAGTTCAGGTTACAGTTTTTATCCTGTGTAATTCTGGTCACAGATTTTATCCTGTGTAGTTCTGGTCACAGTTTTAATCTTGTGTAGTTCTGGTCACAGTTTTTATCCTGTGTAGTTCAGGTCACAGTTTTTATCTTGTGTAGTTCTGGTCACAGTTTTTTATCTTGTGTAGTTCCGGTCACAGTTTTAATCTTGTGTAGTTCTGGTCACAGTTTTTATCCTGTGTAGTTCAGGTCACAGTTTTATCTTCTGTAGTTCAGGTCACAGTTTTTATCTTGTGAAGTTCTGGTCACAGTTTTTATTTTGTGTAGTTCAGGTCACAGTTTTTATCCTGTGTAGTTCAGGTTACAGTTTTTATCTTGTGTAGTTCAGGTTACAGTTTTTTTATCTTGTGTAGTTCTGGTCACAGTTTTATCCTGTGTAGTTCTGGTCACAGTTTTTTATCTTGTGTAGTTCTGCTTACAGTTTTTTATCTTGTGTAGTTCAAGTCACAGTTTTTATCCTGTGTAGTTCAGGTCACAGTTTTAATCTTGTGTAGTTCTGGTCACAGCTTTTTATCTTGTGTAGTTCAGGTCACAGTTTTTATCTTGTGTAGTTCAGGTTCACAGTTTTTATCTTGTGTAGTTCTGGTCACAGTTTTTATCTTGTGTAGTTCAGGTTCACAGTTTTTTATACTATGTGGTTCAGGTCACAGTGTTTATCTTGTGTAGTTCAAGTCACAGTTTTTATCCTGTGTAGTTCTGGTCACAGTTTTTTATCTTGTGTAGTTCTGGTCACAGTTTTTTATCTGTAGTTCTGGTCACAGTTTTATCCTGTGTAGTTCAGGTCACAGTTTTTATCTTGTGTAGTTCTGGTCACAGTTTTTATCTTGTGTAGTTCTGGTGTGTAGTTCTGGTCACAGTTTTTATCTTGTGTAGTTCTGGTCACAGTTTTTATCCTGTGTAGTTCTGATCACAGTTTTTTATCTTGTGAGTTCTGGTCAGTCACAGTTTTATCTTGTGTAGTTCTGGTTTTTATCTTGTGTAGTTCTGGTCACAGTTTTTATCCTGTGTAGTTCTGGTCACAGTTTTTATCTTGTGTAGTTCTGGTCACAGTTTTATCTTGTGTAGTTCAGGTCACAGTTTTTTATCTTGTGTAGTTCTGGTCACAGTTTTTATCCTGTGTTTTATCTTGTGTAGTTCTGGTCACAGTTTTATCTTGTGTAGTTCAAGTCACAGTTTTTATCCTGTGTAGTTCAGGTCACAGTTTTTATCTTGTGTAGTTCTGGTCACAGTTTTTATCTGTAGTTCTGGTCACAGTTTTTTTATCTTGTGTAGTTCAGATCACAGTTTTTATCTTGTGTAGTTCTGGTCACCTGTGTAGTTCTGGTCACAGTTTTATCTTGTGTAGTTCTGGTCACAGTTTTATCTTGTGTAGTTCTGGCAGTTTTTATCAGTTCAGGTCACAGTTTTTTTATATCCTGTCTTGTAGTTCTGGTCACAGTTTTTATCTTGTGTGTTAGTTCTAGTTTTATCATGTGTAGTTCTGGTCACAGTTTTTTATCTTGTGTAGTTCAGGTCACAGTTTTTATCTTGTGTAGTTCAGGTCACAGTTTTTATCTTGTAGTAGGTCACAGTTTTTATCTTGTGTAGTTCAGGTTCACAGTTTTATCTTGTGTAGTTCTGGTCAGTTTTTTTATCTGTGTAGTTCAGATCACAGTTTTTTATCTTGTGTAGTTCAGGGTTCACAGTTTTTATCTTGTGTAGTTCAGGTCACAGTTTTTATCTTGTGTAGTTCTGGTCACAGTTTTAATCTTGTGTAGTTCTGGTCACAGTTTTATCTTGTGTGGTTCAGGTCACAGTTTTTTATCCTGTGTAGTTCAGGTCACAGTTTTTATCCTGTGTAGTTCAGGTCACAGTTTTATACTTGTGTAGTTCTGGTCACAGTTTTATACTGTGTGGTTCAGGTCACAGTGTTTATCTTGTGTAGTTCTGGTCACAGTTTTTAATCTTGTGTAGTTCAGGTCACAGTTTTTTATTTTGTGTAGTTCTGGTCACAGTTTTTATACTGTGTGGTTCAGGTCACAGTTTTTATCTTGTGTGGTTCAGGTCACAGTTTTTATCTTGTGTAGTTCTGGTCACAGTTTTTATACTGTGTGGTTCAGGTCACAGTTTTTATCTTGTATAGTTCAGGTCACAGTTTTTATCTTGTGTAGTTCTGGTCACAGTTTTTATCCCGTGTAGTTCAGGTCACAGTTTTTATCTTGTGTAGTTCTGGTCACAGTTTTGTCATTGTGTAGTTCAGGTCACAGTTTTTATCTTGTGTAGTTCTGGTCACAGTTTATATCCTGTGGGTTGCTATTCGTAGTTTTAACTCGTGAATTGTTATTCGTTGTTTATAATACACAAAAACTGCCACTTAACATAAGATGTTGACGATTTCGTCACTTAGATGCTGCCCTTTGAGAGGCTATCGGCAAAAATGATTCGCTGAAACAGATGTGGCCATGCTAGAGAATCTGTGCTTTGAATTATCATATTAGGATACTATTATTTCCTAAAAGTGTATTTTTTGAACCATCTGGTATTTTTAAAGTTATTGACAGAGTACACAACACAGTATAATACCATTATGTTCATGTTTACATCGCTGTTGGTCAGAATGCTTTCAAACTTACATTCCGTCGATTTGTAAAACGTCACCCTGAGATAGATAATATTTTAAAAATGAACATAAACTGACTACATGAAGTGTTCTATTTACTTCAGGTTTATAAGTTCGACAGTAAGAAGTAATCAGTTTTACTAAGCCTCCATTGGCTGGTTGAAGCAAAACATTTTAGTAAGCCCTCTTCTCTGGCTAGCTGAAGTAGTAATCATTCTAGGAATATCCAGCCCCAGTGGCTTTAGTAAGCCTATTTAATCGCAATAGTTGTAGTAATCATTTTACTAAGACACTAGCGGCTGTACTAAACCCACATTTGCTGGTTGAAGTAATAATCATTTTACTAATCTCCAGCCCAGTGGCTTTAGTAAGCCTATCCAACCGCAATAGTTGTATTAGTCATTTTAGTAAGCCCCAGTAACTGTAATAATTATTTTAGAAAGACACCAGCCGCTGTAGTAATCATTTTAGTAAACCGTGAAGTGGCTGAAGTAGTGATTTTAGTAAGCTCCTAGTGATTGTAATAATTATGTTTAGTAAGCCTCTAGTGGATGTAATAATTATGTTTAGTAAGCTCCCAGTGGTTATTGTAATTATTTTACTAAAGCCCCACGTTTTATAATAATAATTTTAGTAAGCCCTAGTGGATATAGTAATTATTTTACTGAGCCTTTACTGGTTATAGTAATTATTTTACTAAGCCTATAGTGGTTATAGTAATTATTTTTAGTAAGCCCGTAGTGGGTATAGTAATTATTTTACTGAGCCTCTAGTGGTTATTGTAATTATTTTACTAAGCCCCAAGTGGTTATAATAGTTATTTTTAGTAAGCCCCTAGTGGTTATAGTAATTATTTTACTAGGCCTTTAGTGATTGTAGTAATTATTTTTAGTAAGCCCCTAGTGGTTGTAGTAATAATTTTACTAAGCCCCTAGTGGTTATAGTAATTATTTTTAGTAAGTTCCCAGTGACTGTAGTAATAATTTTACCTAGCCTCTAGGGCCTGGCATGGCCGAGCGCGTAAGGCGTGCGACTCGTAATCCGAGGGTCGCGGGTTCGCGCCCGCGTCGCGCTAAACATGCTCGCCCTCCCAGCCGTGGGGGTGTATAATGTGACGGTCAATCCCACTATTCGTTGGTAAAAGAGTAGCCCAAGAGTTGGCGGTGGGGGTGATGACTAGCTGCCTTCCCTCTAGTCTTACACTGCTAAATTAGGGACGGCTAGCACAGATAGCCCTTGAGTAGCTTTGTGCGAAATTCCAAAAAAACAAACAAAACCTAGCCACTAGTGACTGTAGTAATAATTTTACCTAGCCTATAGTGGTTGTAGTAATAATTTTTACTAAGCCTATAGTGGTTATAGTAATAATTTTACCTAGCCTCTAGTGACTGTAGTAATAATTTTACCTAGCCTCTAGTGACTGTAGTAATAATTTTACCTAGCCTCTAGTGGTTGTAGTAATAATTTTTACTAAGCCTATAGTGGTTATAGTAATAATTTTACCTAGCCTCTAGTGACTGTAGTAATAATTTTACCTAGCCTCTAGTGACTGTAGTAATAATTTTACCTAGCCTCTAGTGGTTATAGTAATAATTTTTAGTAAGCCCCTAGTGGTTGTAGTAATAATTTTACTAAGCTAATGGTTATAGTAATTATTTTACTAAGCCCCTGGTGGTTATAGTAGTTATTTTACTAAGCCTATAGTGGTTATAGTAATTATTTTTAGTAAGCCCGTAGTGGGTATAGTAATTATTTTACTGAGCCTGGTGGTTAGAGTAGTTATTTTTAGCAAGTTCCCAGTGACTGTCGTAATAATTTTACCTGGCCTCTAGTGGTTATAGTAATAATTTTTTAGTAACCTCCTAACCCAGTGGTTTAGTGATACGTCCTAAATCTCACGACCCCAAAACCTGGTTTAGATGCCCATTGTTGGTACAGCAGGAGGTAGCTCGTTGTGTAGGTTATAGCTGGTACAGTATAGGTAGCTCGGTGTGTAGGTTATAGATGGTCGTTATAGGTAGCCCGGTGTGCAGGTTATAGCTGGCACAGTATAGGTAGCTCGGTGTGTAGGTTATAACTGGCGTCAACTATAGGTAGCTCGGTGTGTAAGTTATAATGATGGTACAGTATAGGTAGCTCGTTGTGTAAGTTATACTGATACAGTATAGGTAGCTCGTTGTGTAGGTTATAGTTGATACAGTATGGGTAGCTCGGTGTGTAGGTTATAGTTGGTATAGTATAGCTATAGCTAGCTCGGTGTGTAGGTTATAGTTGGTACAGTTTACAGTATAGGTAGCTCGTTGTGTAAGTTATAGTTGGTACAGTATAGGTAGCTCGTTGTGTAGGGTATAGTTGATATAGTATAGGTAGCTCGTTGTGTAAGTTATAGTTGGTACAATATAGGTAGCTCGTTGTGTAGGTTATAGTTGATACAGTATAGGTAGCTCGTTGTGTAGGTTATAGTTGGTACAGTATAGGTAGCTCGTTGTGTAGGTTAGTAGGTTATAGTTGATACAGTATAGGTAGCTCGTTGTGTAGGTTATAGTTGGTACAGTATAGGTAGCTCGTTGTGTAGGTTATAGTTGGTACAGTATAGGTAGCTCGTTGTGTAGGTTATAGTTGATACAGTATAGGTAGCTCGTTGTGTAGGTTATAGTTGATACAGTATAGGTAGCTCGTTGTGTAGGTTATAGTTAGTACAGTATAGGTAGCTCGTTGTGTAGGTTATAGTTGATACAGTATAGGTAGCTCGTTGTGTAGGTTATAATTGGTACACTATATGTAGCTCGTTGTGTAGGTTATAGTTGGTACAGTATAGGTAGCTCGTTGTGTAGGTTATAGTTGGTACAGTATAGGTAGCTCGTTGTGTAGGTTATAGTTGATACAGTATAGGTAGCTCGTTGTGTAGGTTATAGTTGATACAGTATAGGTAGCTCGTTGTGTAGGTTATAATTGGTACACTATATGTAGCTCGTTGTGTAGGTTATAGTTTGGTACAGTATAGGTAGCTCGTTGTGTAGGTTATAGTTAGTACAGTATAGGTAGCTCGTTGTGTAGGTTATAGTTGATACAGTAAGGGTAGCTCGTTGTGTAGGTTATAGTTAGTACAATATAGGTTGCTCGTTGTGTAGGTTATAGTTGGTACAATATAGGTAGCTCGGTCTGTAGGTTATAGTTGGTACAGTATAGGTAGCTCGTTGTGTAGGTTATAGTTGGTAAAATATAGGTAGCTCGGTCTGTAGGTTATAGTTATTACAGTATAGGTAGCTCGTTGTGTAGGTTATAGTTGATACAGTATAGGTAGCTCGGTCTGTAGGTTATAGTTGGTACAGTATAGGTAGCTCGGTGTGAAGGTTACAGTTGGTACAATATAGGTAGCTCGTTGTGAAGGTTATAGTTGATACAGTATAGGTAGCTCGTTGTGTAGGTTATAGTTGGTACAGTATAGGTAGCTCGTTGTGTAGGTTATAGTTGATACAGTATAGGTAGCTCGTTTGTAGGTTATAGTTGGTACAGTATAGGTAGCTCGGTGTGAGGTTACAGTTGGTACAATATAGGTAGCTCGTTGTAGGTTATAGTTGATACAGTATAGGTAGCTCGTTGTGTAGGTTATAGTTGATACAGTATAGGTAGCTCGTTGTGTAGGTTATAGTTGATACAGTAAGGGTAGCTCGTTGTGTAGGTTATAGTTAGTACAATATAGGTTGCTCGTTGTGTAGGTTATAGTTGGGTACAATATAGGTACACTCTCGGTCTGTAGGTTATAGTTGGTACAGTATAGGTAGCTCGTTGTGTAGGTTATAGTTGGTAAAATATAGGTAGCTCAGTCTGTAGGTTATAGTTGAACAGTATAGGTAGCTCGTTGTGTAGGTTATAGTTGATACAGTATAGGTAGCTCGTTGTGTAGGTTATAGTTGATACAGTATAGGTAGCTCGTTGTGTAGGTTATAATTGGTACACTATATGCAGCTCGTTTATGTAGGTTATAGTTGGTTACAGTATAGGTAGCTCGTTGTGTAGGTTATAGTTGGTACAGTATAGGTAGCTCGGTGTGAAGGTTATAGTTAGTACAGTATAGGTAGCTCGTTGTGTAGGTTATAGTTAGTACAGTATAGGTAGCTCGTTGTGTAGGTTATAGTTGATACAGTATAGGTAGCTCGTTGTGTAGGTTATAGTTGGTACAGTATAGGTAGCTCGTTGTGTAGGTTATAGTTATTACAGTATAGGTAGCTCGTTGTGTAGGTTATAGTTGATA
The DNA here is from genome assembly GCF_004210375.1 of Tachypleus tridentatus. Lineage (NCBI taxonomy): Eukaryota > Metazoa > Arthropoda > Merostomata > Xiphosura > Limulidae > Tachypleus > Tachypleus tridentatus. The sequence goes on from NW_027467782.1 coordinate 55,227,355, forward strand.
CAGTATAGGTAGCTCGTTGTGTAGGTTATAGTTGATACAGTATAGGTAGCTCGGTGTGAAGGTTACAGTTGATACAGTATAGGTAGCTCGGTGCAGAAGGTTACAGTTGATACAGTATAGGTAGCTCGTTGTGTAGGTTATAGTTGATACAGTATAGGTAGCTCGTTGTGTAGGTTATAGTTGATACAGTATAGGTAGCTCGTATTGTAGGTTATAGTTGGTACAGTATAGGTAGCTTGTTATGTAGGTTATAGTTGGTACAGTATAGGTAGCTCTTTGTGTAGGTTACAGTTGGTACAGTATAGGTAGCTCGTTGTGCCAGGTTATAGTTGATACAGTATAGGTAGATCGGTGTGTAAGTTATAGTTGGTACAGTATAGGTAGCTCGTTGTGTAGGTTATAGTTGGTACAGTATAGGTAGCTCGTTGTGTAGGTTATAGTTGATACAGTATAGGTAGCTCGTTGTGTAGGTTATAGTTGGTACAGAATAGGTAGCTCGTTGTGTAGGTTATAGTTGATACAGTATAGGTAGCTCGGTGTGTAAGTTATAGTTGGTACAGTATAGGTAGCTCGTTGTGTAGGTTATAGTTGATACAGTATAGGTAGCTCGTTGTGTAGGTTATAGTTGATACAGTATAGGTAGCTCGGTGTGTAAGTTATAGTTGGTACAGTATAGGTAGCTCGTTTGGTAGGGTTATAGTTGGTACAGTATAGGTAGCTCGTTGTGCAGGTTATAGTTGGTACAGTATAGGTAGCTCGGTGTGTAGGTTATAGTTGATACAGTATAGGTAGCTCGGTGTGTAGGTTATAGTTGGTACAGTATAGGTAGCTCAGTGTGTCATGTAGGTTATAGTTGGTACAGTATAGGTAGCTCGTTGTGTAGGTTATAGTTGGTACAGTATAGGTAGCTCGTTGTGTAGGTTATAGTTGGTGCACATAGCCAGTATAGGTAGCTCGTTGTGCAGGTTATAGTTGGTACAGTATAGGTAGCTCGTTGTGTAGGTTATAGTTGGTACAGTATAGGTAGCTCGTTGTGTAGGTTATAGTTGGTAGGTTATAGTATAGGTTGCTCGTGTGTAGGTTATAGTTGGTACAATATAGGTAGCTCAGTCTGTAGTCTGTAGGTTATAGTTGGTACAGTATAGGTAGCTCGGTGTGTAGGTTATAGTTGGTAAAATATAGGTAGCTCGGTCTGTAGGTTATAGTTGGTACAGTATAGGTAGCTCGTTGTGCAGGTTATAGCTGGTAAAATATAGGTAGCTCGGTCTGTAGGTTATAGTTAATTTACAGTATAGGTAGCTCGTTGTGTAGGTTATAGTTGGTAAAATATAGGTAGCTCAGTCTCTAGGTTATAGTTGGTTTTGCAGTATAGGTAGCTCGTTGTGTAGGTTATAGTTGATACAGTATAGGTAGCTCGTTGTGTAGGTTATAGTTGATACAGTATAGGTAGCTCGGTGTGTAAGTTATAGTTGGTACAGTATAGGTAGCTCGTTGTGTAGGTTATAGTTGAGGTACAGTATAGGTAGCTCTTTGTGTAGGTTATAGTTGGTACAGTATAGGTAGCTCGGTGTGTAGGTTATAGTTGATACAGTATAGGTAGCTCAGTGTATGGGGTTATAGTTGGTACAGTATAGGTAGCTCGGTGTGTAGGTTATAGTTGGTACAGTATAGGTAGCTCGTTGTGTAGGTTATAGTTGGTACAGTATAGGTAGCTCGTTGTGTAGGTTATAGTTGGTACAGTATAGGTAGCTCGTTGTGTAGGTTATAGTTAGTACAGTATAGGTAGCTCGTTGTGTAGGTTATAGTTGATACAGTAAGGGTAGCTCGTTGTGTAGGTTATAGTTAGTACAATATAGGTTGCTCGTTGTGTAGGTTATAGTTGATTTTAATATAGGTAGCTCGGTCTGTAGGTTTATAGTTGCGTACAGTATAGGTAGCTCGTTGTGTAGGTTATAGTTGATACAGTATAGGTAGCTTGGTCTGTAGGTTATAGTTGGTACAGTATAGGTAGCTCGGTGTGAAGGTTACAGTTGGTACAATATAGGTAGCTCGTTGTGAAGGTTATAGTTGATACAGTATAGGTAGCTCGTTGTGTAGGTTATAGTTGGTACAGTATAGGTAGCTCGTTGTGTAGGTTATAGTTGATACAGATATAGGTAGCTCGTTGTGTAGGTTATAGTTGGGTAACAGTATAGGTAGCTCGGTGTGAAGGTTACAGTTGGTACAATATAGGTAGCTCGTTATATAGGTTATAGTTGATTACTAGTATAGGTAGCTCGTTGTGTAGGTTATAGTTGATACAGTAAGAATAGCTCGTATTGTGGGTTATAGTTGGTACAGTATAGGTAGCTCGTTATTGTAGGTTATAGTTAATTTTGGTATAGGTTGCTCGTTGTGTAGGTTATAGTTGGTTTCAATATAGGTAGCTCTCGGTCTGTAGGTTATAGTTGTACAGTATAGGTAGCTCGGTGTGTAGGTTATAGTTGGTAAAATATAGGTAGCTCGTCTGCATGCAGGTTATAGTTGGTACAGTATAGGTAGCTCGTTGTGCAGGTTATAGTATGAGTAAAATATAGGTAGCTCGGTCTGTAGGTTATAGTTGGTACAGTATAGGTAGCTCGTTGTGTAGGTTATAGTTTGGTAAAATATAGGTAGCTCGGTCTGTAGGTTATAGTTGGGCACAGTATAGGTAGCTCGTGTGTAGGTTATAGTTGATACAGTATAGGTAGCTCGTTGTGTAGGTTATAGTTGATACAGTATAGGTAGCTCGGTGTGTAAGTTATAGTTGGTTTAGTATAGGTAGCTCGTTGTGTAGGTTATAGTTGGTACAGTATAGGTAGCTCGGTGTGTAGGTTATAGTTGGTTTTACAGTATAGGTAGCTCGGTGTGTAGGTTATAGTTGATACAGTATAGGTAGCTCGGTGTGTAGGTTATAGTTGGTACAGTATAGGTAGCTCGGTGTGTAGGTTATAGTTGGTACAGTATAGGTAGCTCGTTGTGTAGGTTATAGTTGGTACAGTATAGGTAGCTCGTTGTGTAGGTTATAGTTGGTACAGTATAGGTAGCTCGTTGTGTAGGTTATAGTTAGTACAGTATAGGTAGCTCGTTGTTGTGGGTTATAGTTGATACAGTAAGGGTAGCTCGTTGTGTAGGTTATAGTTAGTACAATATAGGTTGCTCGTTGTGTAGGTTATAGTTGGTACAATGTAGGTAGCTCGGTCTGTAGGTTATAGTTAATTTACAGTATAGGTAGCTCGTTGTGTAGGTTATAGTTGGTAAAATATAGGTAGCTCGGTCTGTAGGTTATAGTTATTACACAGTATAGGTAGCTCGTTGTGTAGGTTATAGTTGATACAGTATAGGTAGCTCAGTCTGTGGGTTATAGTTGGTACAGTATGGGTAGCTCGGTGTGAAGGTTACAGTTGGTACAATATAGGTAGCTCGTTGTGAAGGTTATAGTTGATACAGTATAGGTAACTCGTTGTGTAGGTTATAGTTGGTACAGTATAGGTAGCTCGTTGTAGTAGGTTATAGTTGATACAGTATAGGTAGCTCGTTGTGTAGGTTATAGTTGGTACAGTATAGGTAGCTCAGGTGTGAAGGTTACAGTTGGTCATACAATATAGGTAGCTCGTTGTGTAGGTTATAGTTGATACAGTATAGGTAGCTCGTTGTGTAGGTTATAGTTGATACAGTATAGGTAGCTCGTTGTGTAGGTTATAGTTGATACAGTAAGGGTAGCTCGTTGTGTAGGTTATAGTTAGTACAATATAGGTTGCTCGTTGTGTAGGTTATAGTTGGTACAATATAGGTAGCTCGGTCTGTAGGTTATAGTTGGTACAGTATAGGTAGCTCGTTGTGTAGGTTATAGTTGGTAAAATATAGGTAGCTCAGTCTGTGGGTTATAGTTGGTACAGTATAGGTAGCTCGTTGTGTAGGTTATAGTTGATACAGTATAGGTAGCTCGTTGTGTAGGTTATAGTTGATACAGTATAGGTAGCTCGTCGTGTAGGTTATAGTTGGTACAGTATAGGTAGCTCAGTGTAGAGGTTATATAAGTTACAGTATAGGTAGCTCGTTGTGTAGGTTATAGTTAGTACAGTATAGGTAGCTTGTTGTGTAGGTTATAGTTGGTACAGTATAGGTAGCTCGGTGTGTAGGTTATAGTTGGTACAATATAGGTAGCTCGGTCTGTAGGTTATAGTTGGTACAGTATAGGTAGCTCGGTGTGTAGGTTATAGTTGGTAAAATATAGGTAGCTCAGTCTGTAGGTTATAGTTGGGTACAGTATAGGTAGCTCGTTGTGCAGGTTATAGCTGGTAAAATATAGGTAGCTCGGTCCTGTAGGTTATAGTTGGTACAAGTATAGGTAGCTCGTTGTGTAGGTTATAGTTGGTAAAATATAGGTAGCTCGGTCTCTAGGTTATAGTTGGTACAGTATAGGTAGCTCGTTGTGTAGGTTATAGTTGATACAGTATAGGTAGCTCGGTGTGTAAGTTATAGTTGGTACATTATAGGTAGCTCGTTGTGTAGGTTATAGTTGGTACAGTATAGGTAGCTCGGTGTGTAGGTTATAGTTGGTACAGTATAGGTAGCTCGGTGTAGTAGGTTATAGTTGATTTGTTACAGTATAGGTAGCTCGGTGTGTGGGTTATAGTTGGTACAGTTATAGGTAGCTCGGTGTGTAGGTTATAGTTGGTACAGTATAGGTAGCTCGTTGTGTAGGTTATAGTTGGTACAGTATAGGTAGCTCGTTGTGTAGGTTATAGTTGGTACAGTATAGGTAGCTCGTTGTGTAGGTTATAGTTAGTACAGTATAGGTAGCTCGTTGTGTAGGTTATAGTTGATACAGTAAGGGTAGCTCGTTGTGTAGGTTATAGTTAGTACAATATAGGTTGCTCGTTGTGTAGGTTATAGTTGGTACAATATAGGTAGCTCGGTCTGTAGGTTATAGTTAATTTTAGTATAGGTAGCTCGTTGTGTAGGTTATAGTTGATACAGTATAGGTAGCTTGGTCTGTAGGTTATAGTTGGTACAGTATAGGTAGCTCGGTGTGAAGGTTACAGTTGGTACAATATAGGTAGCTCGTTGTGAAGGTTATAGTTGATACAGTATAGGTAGCTCGTTGTGTAGGTTATAGTTGGTACAGTATAGGTAGCTCGTTGTGTAGGTTATAGTTGATAGAGTATAGGTAGCTCGTTGTGTAGGTTATAGTTGGTACAGTATAGGTAGCTCGGTGTGAAGGTTACAGTTGGTACAATATAGGTAGCTCGTTGTAGTAGGTTATAGTTGATACAGTATAGGTAGCTCGTTGTGTAGGTTATAGTTGATACAGTAAGGGTAGCTCGTTGTGTGGGTTATAGTTGGTACAGTATAGGTAGCTCGTTGTGTAGGTTATAGTTGGTACAGTATAGGTTGCTCGTTGTGTAGGTTATAGTTAAGTACAATATAGGTAGCTCGGTCTGTAGGTTGTAGTTGCTATACAGTATAGGTAGCTCGGTGTGTAGGTTATAGTTGGTAAAATATAGGTAGCTCGGTCTGTAGGTTATAGTTGGTACAGTATAGGTAGCTCGTTGTGCAGGTTATAGCTGGTAAAATATAGGTAGCTCAGTCTGTAGGTTATAGTTGAATTTACAGTATAGGTAGCTCGTTGTATGAGGTTATAGTTAGTTACAGTATAGGTAGCTCGTTGTGTAGGTTATAGTTGGTACAGTATAGGTAGCTCGTTGTGTAGGTTATAGTTGGTACAGTAAGGTAGCTCGTTGTGTAGGTTATAGTTAGTACAATATAGGTTGCTCGTTGTATGTAGGTTATAGTTGGTACAGTATAGGTAGCTCGTTATTGTAGGTTATATTTGGTACAGTATAGGTAGCTCGGTGTGAAGGTTACAGTTGGTACAATATAGGTAGCTCGTTGTGTAGGTTATAGTTGATTACAGTATAGGTAGCTCGTTGTGTAGGTTATAGTTGGCGTTTCAGTATAGGTAGCTCGTTGTGTGGTTATAGTTAGTACAGTATAGGTAGCTCGTTGTGTAGGTTATAGTTGGTACAGTATAGGTAGCTCGTTGTGTAGGTTATAGTTGGTACAGTAAGGGTAGCTCGTTGTGTAGGTTATAGTTAGTACAATATAGGTTGCTCGTTGTGTAGGTTATAGTTGGGTACAGTATAGGTAGCTCGGTGTGTAGGTTATTGGTTAGTACAGTATAGGTAGCTCGTTGTGTAGGTTATAGTTGGTACAGTATAGGTAGCTCGTTGTGTAGGTTATAGTTGATACAGTAAGGGTAGCTCGTTGTGTAGGTTATAGTTAGTACAATATAGGTTGCTCGTTGTGTAGGTTATAGTTGGTACAGTATAGGTAGCTCGTTGTGTATAGGCTATAGTTGGTACAGTATAGGTAGCTCATTGTGTAGGTTATAGTTAATTTTAGTACAGGTAGCTCGTTGTGTAGGTTATAGTTGGTACAGTATAGGTAGCTCGTTGTGTAGGTTATAGTTGGTACAGTAAGGGTAGCTCGTTGTGTAGGTTATAGTTAAGGTACAATATAGGTTGCTCGTTGTGTAGGTTATAGTTGGTACAGTATAGGTAGCTCGGTGTGTAGGTTATAGTTGGTACAGTATAGGTAGCTCTCGTTGTGTAGGTTATAGTTGGTACAGTATAGGTAGCTCGTTGTGTAGGTTATAGTTGATACAGTAAGGGTAGCTCGTTGTGCAGGTTATAGTTAGTACAATATAGGTTGCTCGTTGTGTAGGTTATAGTTGGTACAGTATAGGTAGCTCGTTGTGTGTAGGCTATAGTTGGTACATGTTATATAGGCAGCTCGTTGTGTAGGTTATAGTTGGTACAGTATAGGTAGCTCGGTGTGTAGTTTATAGTTGGTACAGTATAGGTAGCTCGTTGTGTAGGTTATAGTTGGTACAGTATAGGTAGCTCGTTGCATGTAGGTTATAGTTGGCGTACAGTATAGGCTCGTTAGTGTAGGTTATAGTTGGTACAGTATGGGTAGCTCGTTGTGTAGGTTATAGTTGGTACAGTATGGGTAGCTCGTTGTGTAGGTTATAGTTGGTACAGTATAGGTAGCTCGTTGTGTAGGTTATAGTTGGTACAGTATAGGTAGCTCGTTGGTTGTAGGTTATAGTTGGTACAGTATAGGTAGCTCGGTGTGTAGGTTATAGTTGGTACAGTATAGGTAGCTCGTTGTGTAGGTTATAGTTGATACAGTATAGGTAGCTCATTGTGTAGGTTATAGTTGATACAGTATAGGTAGCTCGTTGTGTAGGTTATAGTTGGTACAGTATAGGTAGCTCGTTGTGTAGGCTATAGTTAATTTTTACAGTATAGGTAGCTCGTTGTGTAGGTTATACTTGTCATGTTAAGTTAGAGTAACTTGGATAAAACCAAGAATATATTTGTTAAACATTTGAAGAAAAAAATTACTTGATTGAATAACTCTGTAGAGATGGAATTTATTTTATTATAAAATTTACAAACACTGAGATTTTCGAAACACTACATATGAATCTTTGTAGCTGTATGTGTCTGTCTGAATATTCACCTCGACCTCGCTTGGCAATGTTGATTAACCTAATGTATATTTTAGAGACTGAAACCAAACATTAAGTTTCGACATATTCATTGTGTAAATAAAGCTCCGAATTTGTTATATCTACATCTCCCAAGTCCATATTTCTACAGCAAACGTTTGATGTGTTGGGTTTTAGCGACGTGATCTCGGACTTCATTTATTGATCTTTAAGAAGTGAGTCAGAAAGATGGCGAGATAGATTGGGAGAGAGAACACCATACAAACACGCCTGCATTCAACTTGACTTACCCTGTTAAGCCTTCTGTGATTTTCTATCTAGCCACTCATTGAAACTTCGACGTTTGAAGAAAGAGATAAAGATACGTTTATTCTCATTTATAATGTATATGTGTACATATCTGCAACATTTTGTTATTTGCTCCATGGTGAAGAATTTATGGAAACAGTATACAGTAAATCACCTTAATATTTCATTTATGCTTTATTAAATTCCGTTATTTTGTTGTCCTTTAAAGTTCTAAAGTTTAAGTTAATTATGACCATTAAGACAAGAATATCAAAACTAGCTTCCTGAAATTTGATGTTCAGTTACAGTTTGTTATTCTTTGAAAATACACAACCGTAATATAAGTTAACCTGTTCACTGCCAAGTATTTCAGCTGCTACAGTACAACTGTAATGCTTCTTCATTTTGTAACTTTTTCGTGACGCCATTTTGGATCAAAAGTGAAACAATTTGTAAGTAGGTCAAATGCATGTATAATGCTGACATCTATCGTTGAAGTTAGATATTATTGAGAACAGATTAACTCGTCTGTGGCACTGTGTTACCGATCGGCTTGAACGAGGTTATCTCGTCTACGGCACCGAACAGGTTAAAATAGAACAGTTACAATAGGAGTAGGTTCGTAGCAATGAAACTAATGCAGGTTATCATAAAATTGTTTGTTTTGAATTTCACGCAAAGCTACACGAGGGCTATCTGTGCTAGTCGTCCTTATTTAGCAGTGTAAGACTAGAGGAAATGCAGCTAGTCATCACCACCACCGCCAACTCTTGGGCTACTCTTTAACCAACGAATAGCAGGATTGACCATTACTTTTCAACGCCCGTACAGCTGAAAGGGCGAGTATGTTTGATGTGCTGGGGTTTCAGACCACTGACTGTCGGGTTATGAGTGAAGTGTCCCTAACCACCTGGCAATACCGAGCTATCGCCTAAATAACAGAGTAATTCTAATAAAACTAATATAGCAGTAAGTTGGAAATAGAGGTATAAGAGAAACAAGAGGTAGTGTCACAGATACAGAGTGTGAGGGAATATTTTCTGGTATTGACAAAATAATAATATACTGTTTAAAGCAAGGAACTGAACTGGTGATTTTTTCTCAAATAAAACAAGTAACTGATGGTTTCTTCTCGATATATTACTATACGTGACAACTTTAATATACATATATACGTGACAACTTTAATATTTTTTTATATACGTTACAACATTAATGTTTTATATACGTGACGACTTTAATGTTTTACATACGTGACAACTTTAAAATCTTTATACACGTGAGACAACTTTAATATATTTCTATACGTGAAACAACTTTAATATCTTTATATACGTGAGACAACTTTAATATCTTTACATACATGACAACTTTAATATCTTTACATACGTGACAACAAAAATATATTTACATACGTGACAAATTTAATATCTTTACATACGTGATTACTTTAATATCTTTACATACGTGACTACTTTAATATCTTTACATACGTGATAACTTTAATATCTTTATATACGTGACAACTTTAATATCGTTACATACGTGACTACTTTAATATGTTTAAATACGTGACAACTTTAATATCTTTATATGTGTGATGATGTTTTGAGGTTCCAGACCAAATTATTAAAATCACACAGAAGACATTTCTACGCATGCTGGAAACCACGTCAGATTACTAGTATTTTACTGTCTTCTTAACAGCTTCCTTTAACACTGTGTGGTAAAGTTTCATCTTGATGAGTCGGTTTTCAATTAACAAAAGAAAAGTAACTGTTTTGATTTATCTTGTAAGAGTTACTGATTAATGAAAGCAGGAATAATACGCACCGACCACGATCCTGTTTCTGATAAATATATAACATTGTATCTGATAAGTATTTTTTGGCTATATCCAGTATGATTATGGTCGAAACTTCGAAATGTGTGGAGACTGAGCTAAGTTTTGAAAACAAATTGGTTTCGTCTAATGTTTCTCTAAACAAACGTATTGTTACCAGAGTTTTCTGTAGGAGTAGATTCGTAGTAGTGACCCGGCATGGCCAGGTGGGTTAAGGCATTCGACTCAATCTGAAGGTCGCGGGTTTGAATCCCATCACTTCAACATGCTTTCAGCCATTAAAGCGTTATAATGTGACGGTCATTCCCACTGTTCGTTAACAAAGAGTAGCTCAAGAGTTGGCGGTGGGTGGTGATAGCTGCCTTCCTTCTAGTTTTACACTAAAATTAGGGACCTTCGCATATAGCTCTCGTGCTTTGTGCGAAATTCAAAACAAACACAAGACACGTAGTAATGAAACTAATATAAATTGTCACAGACCAGTCACGTATGTTCCATAAACTAATGGGACTATTACGGATGATTGCATACCATGGCAATAATTCACAAGTTGTACACTTGGAAGCTGTGTAGCTATTGCTAAAATATTAACAACGCATTTCCTGAGTATATGAATTTGCGTTTCGCATTATGATAATATTTAATATCATACGAATCACGTCAGATGCACGCTGAACAAAAAAATTTAGAAACGTTTTCTTCGACTGTAGATTGTAGATACACTTCTAGAATTTAAATTTAGTTATCACGGAATAGTCACGTATAGGAACAGGTTGGTAGCAATAAAATTCATATTATAGTATTTCGCATCATTTTACATCTCACCGTTTCACTTTTAGATCTTACTGTTTTTCTTACAAATATGTGCTTTTCGCTTTTAAAAGTATTCATTTTATCGCGACAATTCTCTACATCATGCGTTCTGTATCACTATTAACCGTGAACGTTTATCATTCGAACCTTCCCGCTTCATATAAAACATTTAATATTTACTTTATAGTTCTTAAAGTGTGTCAAGCGTGTTAAAGTGTGCGACTCGTGATCTGAGGGTCGCGGGTTTGCATCGGCAAACATGCTCGCCCTTTCAGCCGTGGGGCGTTATAATGTGACGGTCAATATTATTTTGGTAAAGAGTGGTCAAGAGTTGGCGGTGAGTGGTGATGACTAGCTACCTTCCCTCTAGTCTTACATTGCTAAATTAGGGGTGGCTGGCACAAATAGCCCTCGAGTAGCTTTGTGTGAAATTGAAACAAACGAACAAATAATACCTATAGGGGCTACGTGGTAGTACAATTAACTCACTATGAGCTACATTCGAGCACATCACTGACTTCCTGAAGGTGTAGGCCATAACTGTTTCACTAATCACTCATCTCACCGCCAACCTGAAACTATGTTTGTGATAAAAAAATTGTTCTTCTATAGAAAACGTCTGTTTCAATTATTATTGTGTAGTTAATGTCTATTTCAATTCCGTGTGGCGTAGAAGACGTTTAACATTGAAACATCTTCAAAATACATTTCACGTTCTTAAAAACATAACGGAATTTTTTAGAGTTAGATATCACCTTGTACTTAAGACCATGCTTGACTTTCAATCACTAAACGTACTCTAAGTTTTCGTAAAAATAACGCATAAAGCTGATATCGTACCTTTAGCGTGTTTGTTAATAAACATAACACTACACGTAATGGACTATCTATGGTGTGTCCAGGAGACCTTCCGTCTAACTAAAAGGCATGATAGTGAAGATAAAACCTGGATCAATGTTATTGGATATGT
>NW_027467782.1:55239308-55298001 GCF_004210375.1 Tachypleus tridentatus
TGTGTAGTTCTGGTCACAGTTTTTTTTTATCTTGTGTAGTTCAGGTCACAGTTTTTATCTTGTGTAGTTCTGGTCACAGTTTTTATCTTGTGTAGTTCAGGTCACAGTTTTTTATCTTGTGTAGTTCTGGTCACAGTTTTTTTTTATCCTGTGTAGTTCAGGTCACAGTTTTTATCTTGTGTAGTTCTGGTCACAGTTTTTATCTTGTGTAGTTCTGGTCACAGTTTTTATCTTGTGTAGTTCAGGTCACAGTTTTTTATCTTGTGTAGTTCTGGTCACAGTTTTTATCTTGTGTAGTTTGGTCACAGTTTTTCTTGTGTAGTTCTGGTCACAGTTTTTATCTTGTGTAGTTCTGGTCACAGTTTTTATCTTGTGTAGTTCAGGTCACAGTTTTTATCTTGTGTAGTTCTGGTCACAGTTTTTATCTTGTGTAGTTCTGGTCACAGTTTTTTATCTTGTGTAGTTCTGGTCACAGTTTTTATCCTGTGTAGTTCTGGTCACAGTTTTTATCTTGTGTAGTTCTGGTCACAGTTTTTATCTTGTGTAGTTCTGGTCACAGTTTTTATCTTGTGTAGTTCTGGTCACAGTTTTTATCTTGTGTAGTTCTGGTCACAGTTTTTATCCTGTGTAGTTCTGGTCACAGTTTTTATCTTGTGTAGTTCTGGTCACAGTCACAGTTTTTATCTTGTGTAGTTCTGGTCACAGTTTTTATCTTGTGTAGTTCTGGTCACAGTTTTTATCTTGTGTAGTTCTGGTCACAGTTTTTATCTTGTGTAGTTCTGGTCACAGTTTTATCTTGTGTAGTTCTGGTCACAGTTTTTATCTTGTGTAGTTCTGGTCACAGTTCTTTTATCTTGTGTAGTTCTGGTCACAGTTTTTATCTTGTGTAGTTCTGGTCACAGTTTTATCTTGTGTAGTTCTGGTCACAGTTTTTTTATCTTGTGTAGTTCAGGTCACAGTTTTTATCTTGTGTAGTTCTGGTCACAGTTTTTTATCTTGTGTAGTTCTGGTCACAGTTTTTATCTTGTGTAGTTCTGGTCACAGTTTTTTATCAGTTCAGGTTTTTATCTTGTGTAGTTCTGGTCACAGTTTTTATCTTGTGTAGTTCTGGTCACAGTTTTTATCTTGTGTAGTTCTGGTCACAGTTTTTATCTTGTGTAGTTCTGGTCACAGTTTTTATCTTGTGTAGTTCTGGTAGTTCTGTGTAGTTCTGGTCACAGTTTTTTATCTTGTGTAGTTCTGGTCACAGTTTTTATCTTGTGTAGTTCTGGTCACAGTTTTTTATCTTGTGTAGTTCTGGTCACAGTTTTTATCTTGTGTAGTTCTGGTCACAGTTTTTTATCTTGTGTAGTTCAGGTCACAGTTTTTTATCTTGTGTAGTTCTGGTCACAGTTTTTATCTTGTGTAGTTCTGGTCACAGTGTTTTTATCTGTGTGTAGTTCTGGTCACAGTTTTTATCTTGTGTAGTTCTGGTCACAGTTTTTATCTTGTGTAGTTCTGGTGGTCACAGTTTTTATCTTGTGTAGTTCTGGTCACAGTTTTTATCTTGTGTAGTTCTGGTCACAGTTTTTATCTTGTGTAGTTCTGGTCACAGTTTTTATCTTGTGTAGTTCTGGTCACAGTTTTTATCTTGTGTAGTTCTGGTCACAGTTTTTTATCTTGTGTAGTTCTGGTCACAGTTTTTATCTTGTGTAGTTCTGGTCACAGTTTTTATCTTGTGTAGTTCTGGTCACAGTTTTTATCTTGTGTAGTTCTGGTCACAGTTTTTATCTTGTGTAGTTCAGGTCACAGTTTTTATCTTGTGTAGTTCTGGTCACAGTTTTTATCTTGTGTAGTTCTGGTCACAGTTTTTATCTTGTGTAGTTCTGGTCACAGTTTTTATCCTGTGTAGTTCAGGTCACAGTTTTTATCTTGTGTAGTTCTGGTCACAGTTTTTATCTTGTGTAGTTCAGATCACAGTTTTTAATCTTGTGTAGTTCTGGTCACAGTTTTATCTTGTGTAGTTCTGGTCACAGTTTTTTATCTTGTGTAGTTCTGGTCACAGTTTTTTATCTTGTGTAGTTCTGGTCACAGTTTTTATCTTGTGTAGTTCTGGTCACAGTTTTTATCTTGTGTAGTTCTGGTCACAGTTTTTTATCTTGTGTAGTTCTGGTCACAGTTTTTATCTTGTGTAGTTGGTCACAGTTTTTATCTTGTGTAGTTCTGGTTTTTATCTTGTGTAGTTCTGGTCACAGTTTTTTTATCTTTTTTATCACAGTTTTTTATGTGTAGTTCTGGTCACAGTTTTATCTTGTGTAGTTCTGGTCACAGTTTTTATCTTGTGTAGTTCTGGTCACAGTTTTTATCTTGTGTAGTTCTGGTCACAGTTTTTATCTTGTGTAGTTCTGGTCACAGTTTTTTATCCTGTTTTTATCTTGTGTAGTTCTGGTCACAGTTTTATCTTGTGTAGTTCTGGTCACAGTTTTTATCTTGTGTAGTTCTGGTCACAGTTTTTTATCTTGTGTAGTTCTGGTCACAGTTTTTATCTTGTGTAGTTCTGGTCACAGTTTTTATCTTGTGTAGTTCTGGTCACAGTTTTTATCTTGTGTAGTTCTGGTCACAGTTTTTATCTTGTGTAGTTCTGGTCACAGTTTTTATCTTGTTAGTGTAGTTCTGGTCACAGTTTTTTATCTTGTGTAGTTCTGGTCACAGTTTTTTATCTTGTGTAGTTCTGGTCACAGTTTTTATCTTGTGTAGTTCTGGTCACAGTTTTTATCTTGTGTAGTTCTGGTCACAGTTTTTATCTTGTGTAGTTCTGGTCACAGTTTTTATCTTGTGTAGTTCAGGTCACAGTTTTTATCTTGTGTAGTTCAGGTCACAGTTTTTTATCTTGTGTAGTTCTGGTCACAGTTTTTATCCTGTGTAGTTCTGGTCACAGTTTTTATCTTGTGTAGTTCTGGTCACAGTTTTTATCTTGTGTAGTTCTGGTCACAGTTTTTATCTTGTGTAGTTCTGGTCACAGTTTTTATCTTGTGTAGTTCTGGTCACAGTTTTTATCTGTGTAGTTCTGGTTTTTTGTGTAGTTCTGGTCACAGTTTTTATCTTGTGTAGTTCTGGTCACAGTTTTTATCTTGTGTAGTTCTGGTCACAGTTTTTATCTTGTGTAGTTCTGGTCACAGTTTTTTATCTTGTGTAGTTCTGGTCACAGTTCTGGTTTTTTATCTTGTGTAGTTCTGGTCACAGTTTTTATCTTGTGTAGTTCTGGTCACAGTTTTTATCTTGTGTAGTTCTGGTCACACAGTCACAGTTTTATCTTGTGTAGTTCTGGTCACAGTTTTTATCTTGTGTAGTTCTGGTCACAGTTTTTATCTTGTGTAGTTCAGGTCACAGTTTTTATCTTGTGTAGTTCTGGTCACAGTTTTTTATCTTGTGTAGTTCTGGTCACAGTTTTTATCTTGTGTAGTTCTGGTCACAGTTTTTATCTTGTGTAGTGTAGTTCTTGTGTTTTTAGTCAGGTCACAGTTTTTATCTTGTGTAGTTCTGGTCAGTTTTTATCTTGTGTAGTTCTGGTCACAGTTTTTATCTTGTGTAGTTCTGGTCACAGTTTTTATCTTGTGTAGTTCTGGTCACAGTTTTTATCTTGTGTAGTTCTGGTCACAGTTTTTATCTTGTGTAGTTCTGGTCACAGTTTTTATCTTGTGTAGTTCTGGTCACAGTTTTTTATTTTTTTGTGTAGTTCTGGTCACAGTTTTTATCTTGTGTAGTTCTGGTCACAGTTTTTATCTTGTGTAGTTCTGGTCACAGTTTTTTATCTGTGTGTAGTTCTGGTCACAGTTTTTATCTTGTGTAGTTCTGGTCACAGTTTTTATCTTGTGTAGTTCTGGTCACAGTTTTTATCTTGTGTAGTTCAGGTCACAGTTTTTATCTTGTGTAGTTTATCTTGTGTAGTTCTGGTCACAGTTTTATCAGTTTTTATTGTGTAGTTCTGGTCACAGTTTTTATCTTGTGTAGTTCTGGTCACAGTTTTTATCTTGTGTAGTTCTGGTCACAGTTTTATCTTGTGTAGTTCTGGTCACAGTTTTTATCTTGTGTAGTTCTGGTCACAGTTTTTATCTTGTGTAGTTCTGGTCACAGTTTTTATCTTGTGTAGTTCAGATCACAGTTTTTTATCTTGTGTAGTTCTGGTCACAGTTTTTATCCTGTGTAGTTCAGGTCACAGTTTTTATCTTGTGTAGTTCTGGTCACAGTTTTTATCTTGTGTAGTTCTGGTCACAGTTTTTATTTTTATCTTGTGTAGTTCTGGTCACAGTTTTTATCTTGTGTAGTTCTGGTCACAGTTTTTTATCTTGTGTAGTTCTGGTCACAGTTTTTATCTTGTGTAGTTCTGGTCACAGTTTTTATCTTGTGTAGTTCTGGTCACAGTTTTTATCTTGTGTAGTTCTGGTCACAGTTTTTATCTGTGTGTAGTTCAGGTCACAGTTTTTATCTTGTGTAGTTCTGGTCACAGTTTTTATTGTAGTTCTTGTGTAGTGTCTGGTCACAGTTTTTATCTTGTGTAGTTCTGGTCACAGTTTTTATCCTTGTGTAGTTCAGTTCTGGTCACAGTTTTTATCTTGTGTAGTTCTGGTCACAGTTTTTATCTTGTGTAGTTCTGGTCACAGTTTTTATCTTGTGTAGTTCTGGTCACAGTAGTTTTCACAGTTTTTGTGTAGTTCTGGTCACAGTTTTTATCTTGTGTAGTTCTGGTCACAGTTTTTATCTTGTGTAGTTCTGGTCACAGTTTTTATCTTGTGTAGTTCTGGTCACAGTTTTTATCTTGTGTAGTTCAGGTCACAGTTTTTATCTTGTGTAGTTCTGGTCACAGTTTTTATCTTGTGTAGTTCTGGTCACAGTTTTATCTTGTGTAGTTCTGGTCACAGTTTTTATCTTGTGTAGTTCTGGTCACAGTTTTTTATCTTGTGTAGTTCTGGTCACAGTTTTTATCTTGTGTAGTTCTGGTCACAGTGTAGTTTTTTATCTTGTGTAGTTCAGGTCACAGTTTTTATCTTGTGTAGTTCTGGTCACAGTTTTTATCTTGTGTAGTTCTGGTCACAGTTTTTATACTGTGTGGTTCTGGTCACAGTTTTTATCTTGTGTAGTTCTGGTCACAGTTTTTATCTTGTGTAGTTCTGGTCACAGTTTTTATCTTGTGTAGTTCTGGTCACAGTTTTTATCTTGTGTAGTTCTGGTCACAGTTTTTATCTTGTGTAGTTCTGGTCACAGTTTTTATCTTGTGTAGTTGTAGTTGTGTAGTTCTGGTCACAGTTTTTATCTTGTGTAGTTCTGGTCACAGTTTTTAATCTTGTGTAGTTCTGGTCACAGTTTTTATCTTGTGTAGTTCTGGTCACAGTTTTTATCTTGTGTAGTTCAGGTCACAGTTTTTATCTTGTGTAGTTCTGGTCACAGTTTTTATCTTGTGTAGTTCTGGTCACAGTTTTATCTTGTGTAGTTCTGGTCACAGTTTTTATCTTGTGTAGTTCTGGTCACAGTTTTATCTTGTGTAGTTCTGGTCACAGTTTTTATCTTGTGTGTGTCACAGTTCTGGTCACAGTTTTAGTTTTTTATCCTGTGTAGTTCTGGTGTGTAGTTCTGGTCACAGTTTTTATCTTGTGTAGTTCTGGTCACAGTTTTTATCTTGTGTAGTTCTGGTCACCTGTGTAGTTCTGGTCACAGTTTTTATCTTGTGTAGTTCTGGTCACAGTTTTTATCTTGTGTAGTTCTGGTCACAGTTTTATCTTGTGTAGTTCTGGTCACAGTTTTTATCTTGTGTAGTTCTGGTCACAGTTTTTATCTTGTGTAGTTCTGGTCACAGTCACAGTTTTTATCTTGTGTAGTTCTGGTCACAGTTTTTATCCTGTAGTGTAGTTTTATCTGTGTAGTTCAGGTCACAGTTTTTATCTTGTGTAGTTCTGGTCACAGTTTTTATCTTGTGTAGTTCTGGTCACAGTTTTTATCTTGTGTAGTTCTGGTCACAGTTTTTATCTTGTGTAGTTCTGGTCACAGTTTTTATCTTGTGTAGTTCTGGTCACAGTTTTTATCTTGTGTAGTTCTGGTCACAGTTTTTATCTTGTGTAGTTCTGGTCACAGTTTTTATCTTGTGTAGTTCTGGTCACAGTTTTATCTTGTGTAGTTCTGGTCACAGTTTTTATCTTGTGTAGTTCTGGTCACAGTTTTTATCTTGTGTAGTTCAGGTCACAGTTTTTATCTTGTGTACTGGTCACAGTTTTTATCTTGTGTAGTTCTGGTCACAGTTTTATCCTGTGTAGTTCAGGTCACAGTTTTTATCTTGTGTAGTTCTGGTCACAGTTTTTATCTTGTGTAGTTCTGGTCACAGTTTTTTATCTTGTGTAGTTCTGGTCACAGTTTTTATCTTGTGTAGTTCAGGTCACAGTTTTTATCTTGTGTAGTTCTGGTCACAGTTTTATCCTGTGTAGTTCAGGTCACATTTTTTATCTTGTGTAGTTCTGGTCACAGTTTTTATCTTGTGTAGTTCTGGTCACAGTTTTTATCAGTTCTGGTCACAGTTTTTATCTTGTGTAGTTCTGGTCACAGTTTTTATCTTGTGTAGTTCTGGTCACAGTTTTTATCTGTGTAGTTCTGGTCACAGTTTTTATCTTGTGTAGTTCTGGTCACAGTTTTTATCTTGTGTAGTTCTGGTCACAGTTTTTATCTTGTGTAGTTCTGGTCACAGTTTTTATCTTGTGTAGTTCTGGTCACAGTTTTATCTTGTGTCACAGTTGTAGTTCTGGTCACAGTTTTTATCTTGTGTAGTTCTGGTCACAGTTTTTATTTTATCTTGTGTAGTTCTGGTCACAGTTTTTATCTTGTGTAGTTCTGGTCACAGTTTTTATCTTGTGTAGTTCAGGTCACAGTTTTTATCTTGTGTAGTTCTGGTCACAGTTTTTATCTTGTGTAGTTCTGGTCACAGTTTTTATCTTGTGTAGTTCTGGTCACAGTTTTTATCTTGTGTAGTTCTGGTCACAGTTTTTATCTTGTGTAGTTCTGGTCACAGTTTTTATCTTGTGTAGTTCTGGTCACAGTTTTTATCTTGTGTAGTTCTGGTCACAGTTTTTATCTTGTGTAGTTCTGGTCACAGTTTTTATCTTGTGTAGTTCTGGTCACAGTTTTTATCTTGTGTAGTTCTGGTCACAGTTTTTATCTTGTGTAGTTCTGGTCACAGTTTTTATCTTGTGTAGTTCTGGTCACAGTTTTTATCTTGTGTAGTTCTGGTCACAGTTTTTAATCTTGTGTAGTTCTGGTCACAGTTTTTATCTTGTGTAGTTCTGGTCACAGTTTTATCTTGTGTAGTTCTGGTCACAGTTTTTATCTTGTGTAGTTCAGGTCACAGTTTTATATCTGGTGTGTCACAGTTTTTATCTGTGTAGTTCTGGTCACAGTTTTTATCTTGTGTAGTTCTGGTCACAGTTTTTATCTTGTGTAGTTCTGGTCACAGTTTTTATCTTGTGTAGTTCTGGTCACAGTTTTTATCTTGTGTAGTTCTGGTCACAGTTTTTATCTTGTGTAGTTCTGGTCACAGTTTTTATCTTGTGTAGTTCTGGTCACAGTTTTTATCTTGTGTAGTTCTGGTCACAGTTTTTATCTTGTGTAGTTCTGGTCACAGTTTTTATCTTGTGTAGTTCTGGTCACAGTTTTTATCTTGTGTAGTTCTGGTCACAGTTTTTATCTTGTGTAGTTCTGGTCACAGTTCTGGTCACAGTTTTTATCCTGTGTAGTTCTGGTCACAGTTTTTATTTAGTTTATCTTGTGTAGTTCTGGTCACAGTTTTTATCTTGTGTAGTTCTGGTCACAGTTTTTATCTTGTGTAGTTCTGGTCACATGTGTAGTGTCACAGTTCTGTGTAGTTCAGGTCACAGTTTTTATCTTGTGTAGTTCTGGTCACAGTTTTTTCTTGTGTAGTTCTGGTCACAGTTTTTATCTTGTGTAGTTCAGGTCACAGTTTTTATCAGTTTTATCTTGTGTAGTTCTGGTCACAGTTTTTATCTTGTGTAGTTCTGGTCACAGTTTTTATCTTGTGTAGTTCTGGTCACAGTTTTTATCTTGTGTAGTTCTGGTCACAGTTCTGGTTTTTATCTTGTGTAGTTCTGGTCACAGTTTTATCTTGTGTAGTTCTGGTCACAGTTTTATTTTTTATCTTGTGTAGTTCAGGTCACAGTTTTTATCTTGTGTAGTTCTGGTCACAGTTTTTATCTTGTGTAGTTCTGGTCACAGTTTTTATCTTGTGTAGTTCAGGTCACAGTTTTTATCTTGTGTAGTTCTGGTCACAGTTTTTATTTAGTTCTGGTCACTTGTGTAGTTCTGGTCACAGTTTTTATCTTGTGTAGTTCTGGTCACAGTTTTTATCTTGTGTAGTTCTGGTCACAGTTTTTATCTTGTGTAGTTCTGGTCACAGTTTTTATCTTGTGTAGTTCTGGTCACAGTTTTTATCTTGTGTAGTTCTGGTCACAGTTTTTATCTTGTGTAGTTCTGGTCACAGTTTTTATCTTGTGTAGTTCTGGTCACAGTTTTTATCTTGTGTAGTTCAGGTCACAGTTTTTAATCTTGTGTAGTTCTGGTCACAGTTTTTATCCTGTGTAGTTCAGGTCACAGTTTTTATCTTGTGTAGTTCTGGTTTTTATCTTGTGTAGTTCTGGTCACAGTTTTTATCTTGTGTAGTTCTGGTCACAGTTTTTATCTTGTGTAGTTCTGGTCACAGTTTTTATCTTGTGTAGTTCTGTCACAGTTTTATCTGTGTAGTTCTGGTCACAGTTTTTATCTTGTGTAGTTCTGGTCACAGTTTTTATCTGGTTGTGTAGTTCTGGTCACAGTTTTTATCTTGTGTAGTTCTGGTCACAGTTTTTATCTTGTGTAGTTCTGGTCACAGTTTTTATCTTGTGTAGTTCTGGTCACAGTTTTTATCTTGTGTAGTTCTGGTCACAGTTTTTATCTTGTGTAGTTCTGGTCACAGTTTTTATCTTGTGTAGTTCTGGTCACAGTTTTTATCTTGTGTAGTTCTGGTCACAGTTTTTATCTTGTGTAGTTCTGGTCACAGTTTTTATCTTGTGTAGTTCTGGTCACAGTTTTTATCTTGTGTAGTTCTGGTCACAGTTTTTATCTTGTGTAGTTCTGGTCACAGTTTTATACTGTGTAGTTCAGGTCACAGTTTTTATCTTGTGTAGTTCTGGTCACAGTTTTTATCTTGTGTAGTTCTGGTCACAGTTTTTATCTTGTGTAGTTCTGGTCACAGTTTTTATCTTGTGTAGTTCTGGTCACAGTTTTTATCTTGTGTAGTTCTGGTCACAGTTTTTATCTTGTGTAGTTCTGGTCACAGTTTTTATCTTGTGTAGTTCTGGTCACAGTTTTTATCTTGTGTAGTTCTGGTCACAGTTTTTATCTTGTGTAGTTCTGGTCACAGTTTTTATCTTGTGTAGTTCCGGTCACAGTTTTTTATCTTGTGTAGTTCTGGTCACAGTCACAGTTTTTATCTTGTGTAGTTCTGGTCACAGTTTTTTATCTTGTGTAGTTCTGGTCACAGTTTTTATCTTGTGTAGTTCTGGTCACAGTTTTTATCTTGTGTAGTTCTGGTCACAGTTTTTATCTTGTGTAGTTCTGGTCACAGTTTTATCTTGTGTAGTTCTGGTCACAGTTTTTATCTTGTGTAGTTCTGGTCACAGTTTTTATCTTGTGTAGTTCTGGTCACAGTTTTTTATCTTGTGTAGTTCTGGTCACAGTTTTTATCTTGTGTAGTTCTGGTCACAGTTTTTATCTTGTGTAGTTCTGGTCACAGTTTTTATCTTGTGTAGTTCTGGTCACAGTTTTTATCTTGTGTAGTTCTGGTCACAGTTTTTATCTTGTGTAGTTCTGGTCACAGTTTTTATCTTGTGTAGTTCTGGTCACAGTTTTTATCTTTGTATTTCTGGTCACAGTTTTTATCTTGTGTAGTTCTGGTCACAGTTTTTATCTTGTGTAGTTCAGGTCACAGTTTTTAATCTTGTGTAGTTCTGGTCACAGTTTTTATCTTGTGTAGTTCTGGTCACAGTTTTTATCTTGTGTAGTTCTGGTCACATTTTTTATCAGTTCTGGTCACAGTTTTTATCTTGTGTAGTTCTGGTCACAGTTTTTATCTTGTGTAGTTCTGGTCACAGTTTTTATCTTGTGTAGTTCTGGTCACAGTTTTTTATCTTGTGTAGTTCTGGTCACAGTTTTTATCTTGTGTAGTTCTGGTCACAGTTTTTATCTTGTGTAGTTCTGGTCACAGTTTTTATCTTGTGTAGTTCAGGTCACAGTTTTTATCTTGTGTAGTTCTGGTCACAGTTTTTATCTTGTGTAGTTCTGGTCACAGTTTTTATCTTGTGTAGTTCTGGTCACAGTTTTTATCTTGTGTAGTTCTGGTCACAGTTTTTATCCTGTGTAGTTCAGGTCACAGTTTTTATCTTGTGTAGTTCTGGTCACAGTTTTTATCTTGTGTAGTTCTGGTCACAGTTTTTATCTTGTGTAGTTCTGGTCACAGTTTTTATCTTTTGTAGTTCTGGTCACAGTTTTTATTGTGTAGTTCTGGTCACAGTTTTTTATCTTGTGTAGTTCTGGTCACAGTTTTTATCCTGTGTAGTTTTTTTATCTTGTGTAGTTCTGGTCACAGTTTTTATCTTGTGTAGTTCTGGTCACAGTTTTTATCTTGTGTAGTTCTGGTCACAGTTTTTATCTTGTGTAGTTCTGGTCACAGTTTTTATCTTGTGTAGTTCTGGTCACAGTTTTTATCTTGTGTAGTTCTGGTCACAGTTTTTTATCTTGTGTAGTTCTGGTCACAGTTTTTATCTTGTGTAGTTCTGGTCACAGTTTTTATCTTGTGTAGTTCTGGTCACAGTTTTTATCTTGTGTAGTTCTGGTCACAGTTTTTATCTTGTGTAGTTCTGGTCACAGTTTTTATCTTGTGTAGTTCTGGTCACAGTTTTTATCTTGTGTAGTTCTGGTCACAGTTTTTATCTTGTGTAGTTCTGGTCACAGTTTTTATCTTGTGTAGTTCAGGTCACAGTTTTTATCTTGTGTAGTTCTGGTCACAGTTTTTATCTTGTGTAGTTCTGGTCACAGTTTTTATCTTGTGTAGTTCTGGTCACAGTGTAGTTTTATCTTGTGTAGTTCTGGTCACAGTTTTTATCTTGTGTAGTTCTGGTCACAGTTTTTATCTTGTGTAGTTCTGGTCACAGTTTTTATCCTGTGTAGTGTAGTTCTTGTGGTCACAGTTTTTATCTTGTGTAGTTCTGGTCACAGTTTTTATCTTGTGTAGTTCTGGTCACAGTTTTTTTATCTTGTGTAGTTCTGGTCACAGTTTTTATCTTGTGTAGTTCTGGTCACAGTTTTTATCTTGTGTAGTTCTGGTCACAGTTTTTATCTTGTGTAGTTCTGGTCACAGTTTTTTATCTTGTGTAGTTCTGGTCACAGTTTTTATCTTGTGTAGTTCTGGTCACAGTTTTTATCTTGTGGTCACAGTGTTTTCTTGTGTAGTTCAGGTCACAGTTTTTATCTTGTGTAGTTCTGGTCACAGTTTTTACAGTTCTGGTTTTTATCTTGTGTAGTTCTGGTCACAGTTTTTATCTTGTGTAGTTCTGGTCACAGTTTTTATCTTGTGTAGTTCTGGTCACAGTTTTTATCTTGTGTAGTTCTGGTCACAGTTTTTATCTTGTGTAGTTCTGGTCACAGTTTTTATCTTGTGTAGTTCTGGTCACAGTTTTTATCCTGTGTAGTTCAGGTCACAGTTTTTATCTTGTGTAGTTCTGGTCACAGTTTTTATCTTGTGTAGTTCTGGTTTTTATCTTGTGTAGTTCTGGTCACAGTTTTATCTTGTGTAGTTCTGGTCACAGTTTTTATCTGTGTGTGTAGTTTTTTCTTGTGTAGGTCACAGTTTTTTATCTTGTGTAGTTCTGGTCACAGTTTTTATCTTGTGTAGTTCTGGTCACAGTTCTGGTCACAGTTTTATCTTGTGTAGTTCTGGTCACAGTTTTTATCTTGTGTAGTTCTGGTCACAGTTTTTATCTTGTGTAGTTCTGGTCACAGTTTTTATCTTGTGTAGTTCTGGTCACAGTTTTTATCTTGTGTAGTTCTGGTCACAGTTTTATCTTGTGTAGTTCTGGTCACAGTTTTTATCTTGTGTAGTTCTGGTCACAGTTTTTATCTTGTGTAGTTCTGGTCACAGTTTTTATCTTGTGTAGTTCTGGTCACAGTTTTTATCTTGTGTAGTTCTGGTCACAGTTTTTAATCTTGTGTAGTTCTGGTCACAGTTTTTATCCTGTGTAGTTCTGGTCACAGTTTTTATCTTGTGTAGTTCTGGTCACAGTTTTTATCTTGTGTAGTTCTGGTCACAGTTTTTATCTTGTGTAGTTCTGGTCACAGTTTTTATCTTGTGTAGTTCTGGTCACAGTTTTATCTTGTGTAGTTCTGGTCACAGTTTTTATCTTGTGTAGTTCTGGTGTGTAGTTCTGGTCACAGTTTTTATCTTGTGTAGTTCTGGTCACAGTTTTTTATCTTGTGTAGTTCTGGTCACAGTTTTTATCTTGTGTAGTTCTGGTCACAGTTTTTATCTTGTGTAGTTCTGGTCAGTTTTTATCTTGTGTAGTTCTGGTCACAGTTTTTTATCTTGTGTAGTTCTGGTCACAGTTTTTATCTTGTGTAGTTCTGGTCACAGTTTTTATCTTGTGTAGTTCTGGTCACAGTTTTTATCTTGTGTAGTTCTGGTCACAGTTTTTTATCTTGTGTAGTTCTGGTCACAGTTTTTATCTTGTGTAGTTCTGGTCACAGTTTTTTATCTTGTGTAGTTCTGGTCACAGTTTTTATCTTGTGTAGTTCTGGTCACAGTTCTGGTTTTTATCTTGTGTAGTTCTGGTCACAGTTTTTATCTTGTGTAGTTCTGGTCACAGTTTTTATTTATCTTGTGTAGTTCTTGTGGTCACAGTTTTTATCTTGTGTAGTTCAGGTCACAGTTTTTATCTTGTGTAGTTCTGGTCACAGTTTTTATCTTGTGTAGTTCTGGTCACAGTTTTTATCTTGTGTAGTTCTGGTCACAGTTTTATCTTGTGTAGTTCTGGTCACAGTTTTTATATCTTGTGTAGTTCAGGTCAGTTTTTATCAGTTCTGGTCACAGTTTTATCTTGTGTAGTTCTGGTCACAGTTTTTATCTTGTGTAGTTCTGGTCACAGTTTTTTATCTTGTGTAGTTCAGGTCACAGTTTTTATCTTGTGTAGTTCTGGTCACAGTTTTTATCTTGTGTAGTTCTGGTCACAGTTTTTATCTTGTGTAGTTCTGGTCACAGTTTTTATCTTGTGTAGTTCTGGTCACAGTTTTTATCTTGTGTAGTTCTGGTCACAGTTTTTATCTGTAGTTCTGGTCACAGTTTTTATTCTGGTCACAGTTTTTATCTTGTGTAGTTCTGGTCACAGTTTTTATCTTGTGTAGTTCTGGTCACAGTTTTTATCTTGTGTAGTTCTGGTCACAGTTTTTATCTTGTGTAGTTCTTGTGTGGTCACAGTTTTTATCTTGTGTAGTTCTGGTCACAGTTTTTTATCTTGTGTAGTTCTGGTCACAGTTTTTATCTTGTGTAGTTCTGGTCACAGTTTTTATCTTGTGTAGTTCTGGTCACAGTTTTTATCTTGTGTAGTTCTGGTCACAGTTTTTATCTTGTGTAGTTCTGGTCACAGTTTTTATCTTGTGTAGTTCTGGTCACAGTTTTTATCTTGTGTAGTTCTGGTCACAGTTTTTTATCTTGTTAGTTCTGGTCAGTTTTTATCTTGTGTAGTTCTGGTCACAGTTTTTATCTTGTGTAGTTCTGGTCACAGTTTTTATCTTGTGTAGTTCAGGGTTTTTATCTTGTGTAGTTCAGGTCACAGTTTTATCTTGTGTAGTTCTGGTCACAGTTTTTATCTTGTGTAGTTCAGGTTTTTATCTTGTGTAGTTCTGGTCACAGTCACAGTTTTTATCTTGTGTAGTTCTGGTCACAGTTTTTATTTGTGTAGTTCTGGTCACAGTTTTTATCTTGTGTAGTTCTGGTCACAGTTTTTATCTTGTGTAGTTCTGGTCACAGTTTTTATCTTTTATCTGGTGTGTAGTTCTGGTCACAGTTTTTATCTTGTGTAGTTCTGGTCACAGTTTTTATCTTGTGTAGTTCTGGTCACAGTTTTTATCTTGTGTAGTTCTGGTCACAGTTTTATCTTGTGTAGTTCTGGTCACAGTTTTTTATCTTGTGTAGTTCTGGTCACAGTTTTTTATTCAGGTCACAGTTTTTATCTTGTGTAGTTCTGGTCACAGTTTTTTTATCTTGTGTAGTTCTGTCACAGTTTTTATCTTGTGTAGTTCTGGTCACAGTTTTTATCTTGTGTAGTTCTGGTCACAGTTTTTATCTTGTGTAGTTCTGGTCACAGTTTTTATCTTGTGTAGTTCTGGTCACAGTTTTTATCTTGTGTAGTTCTGGTCACAGTTTTTATCTTGTGTAGTTCTGGTCAGTTTTTACAGTTTTTATCCTGTGTAGTTCAGGTTGTGTAGTTCTGGTCACAGTTTTTATCTGTGTGTAGTTCTGGTCACAGTTTTTATCTTGTGTAGTTCTGGTCACAGTTTTTTATCTTGTGTAGTTCTGGTCACAGTTTTTAGTTTTTTTGTGTAGTTCTGGTCACAGTTTTTATCTTGTGTAGTTCTGGTCACAGTTTTTATCTTGTGTAGTTCTGGTCACAGTTTTTATCTTGTGTAGTTCTGGTCACAGTTTTTATCTTGTGTAGTTCTGGTCACAGTTTTTTATCTTGTGTATCACAGTTTTTTGTGTAGTTCTGGTCACAGTTTTTATCTTGTGTAGTTCTGGTCACAGTTTTTATCTTGTGTAGTTCTGGTCACAGTTTTTATCTTGTGTAGTTCTGGTCACAGTTTTTTATCTTGTGTAGTTCTGGTCACAGTTTTTATCTTGTGTAGTTCTGGTCACAGTTTTTATCTTGTGTAGTTCTGGTCACAGTTTTTATCTTGTGTAGTTCTGGTCACAGTTTTTATCTTGTGTAGTTCTGGTCACAGTTTTTATCTTGTGTAGTTCTGGTCACAGTTTTATCTTGTTTTATCACAGTTTTTTATTGTGTAGTTCTGGTCACAGTTTTTTATCTTGTGTAGTTCTGGTCACAGTTTTTATCTTGTGTAGTTCTGGTCACAGTTTTTTATCTTGTGTAGTTCTGGTCACAGTTTTTATCTTGTGTAGTTCTGGTCACAGTTTTTATCTTGTGTAGTTCTGGTCACAGTTTTTATCTTGTGTAGTTCTGGTCACAGTTTTTATCTTGTGTAGTTCTGGTCACAGTTTTTATCTTGTGTAGTTCTGGTCACAGTTTTTTATCTTGTGTAGTTCTGGTCACAGTTTTTATCTTGTGTAGTTCTGGTCACAGTTTTTTATCTTGTGTAGTTCTGGTCACAGTTTTTATCTTGTGTAGTTCTGGTCACAGTTTTTATCTTGTGTAGTTCTGGTCACAGTTTTTATCTTGTGTAGTTCTGGTCACAGTTTTTATCTTGTGTAGTTCTGGTCACAGTTTTATATCTTGTGTAGTTCTGGTCACAGTTTTTTATCTTGTGTAGTTCTGGTCACAGTTTTTATCTTGTGTAGTTCTGGTCACAGTTTTTATCTTGTGTAGTTCTGGTCACAGTTTTTATCTTGTGTAGTTCTGGTCACAGTTTTTTATCTTGTGTAGTTCTGGTCACAGTTTTTATCTTGTGTAGTTCTGGTCACAGTTTTTTTTTATCTTGTGTAGTTCTGGTCACAGTTTTTATCTTGTGTAGTTCTGGTCACAGTTTTTATCTTGTGTAGTTCTGGTCACAGTTTTTATCTTGTGTAGTTCTGGTCACAGTTTTTATCTTGTGTAGTTCTGGTCACAGTTTTTATCTTGTGTAGTTCTGGTCACAGTTTTTATCTTGTGTAGTTCTGGTCACAGTTTTTATCTTGTGTAGTTCTGGTCACAGTTTTATCTTGTGTAGTTCTGGTCACAGTTTTTTTATCTTGTGTAGTTCTGGTCACAGTTTTTATCTTGTGTAGTTCTGGTCACATCTTGTGTAGTTCTGGTCACAGTTTTATCTTGTGTAGTTCTGGTCACAGTGTTTTATCAGTTTTTATTGTGTAGTTCTGGTCACAGTTTTTATCTTGTGTAGTTCTGGTCACAGTTTTTATCTTGTGTAGTTCTGGTCACAGTTTTTATCTTGTGTAGTTCTGGTCACAGTTTTTATCTTGTGTAGTTCTGGTCACAGTTTTTATCTTGTGTAGTTCTGGTCACAGTTTTTATCCTGTGTAGTTCTGGTCACAGTTTTTATCTTGTGTAGTTCTGGTCACAGTTTTTATCTTGTGTAGTTCTGGTCACAGTTTTTATCTTGTGTAGTGGTCACAGTTTTTATCTGGTCACAGTTTTTATCTTGTGTAGTTCTGGTCACAGTTTTTTATCTTGTGTAGTTCTGGTCACAGTTTTTATCTTGTGTAGTTCTGGTTTTTATCTTGTGTAGTTCTGGTCACAGTTTTTATCTTGTGTAGTTCTGGTCACAGTTTTTATCTTGTGTAGTTCTTGTGTAGTTCTGGTCACAGTTTTTATCTTGTGTAGTTCTGGTCACAGTTTTTATCTTGTGTAGTTCTGGTCACAGTTTTTATCTTGTGTAGTTCTGGTCACAGTTTTTATCTTGTGTAGTTCTGGTCACAGTTTTTATCTTGTGTAGTTCTGGTCACAGTTTTTATCTTGTGTAGTTCTGGTCACAGTTTTTATCTTGTGTAGTTCTGGTCACAGTTTTTTTATCTTGTGTAGTTCTGGTCACAGTTTTTATAGTTCTGGTCACTTGTGTAGTTCTGGTCACAGTTTTTATCTTGTGTAGTTCTGGTCACAGTTTTTATCTTGTGTAGTTCTGGTCACAGTTTTTTATCTTGTGTAGTTCTGGTCACAGTTTTTTTTTAGTTCTGGTTGTGTAGTTCTGGTCACAGTTTTTATCTTGTGTAGTTCTGGTCACAGTTTTTATCTTGTGTAGTTCTGGTCACAGTTTTTATCTTGTGTAGTTCTGGTCACAGTTTTTATCTTGTGTAGTTCTGGTCACAGTTTTTCTGGTCACAGTTTGTGTAGTTCTGGTCACAGTTTTTATCTTGTGTAGTTCTGGTCACAGTTTTTATCTTGTGTAGTTCTGGTCACAGTTTTTATCTTGTGTAGTTCTGGTCACAGTTTTTATCTTGTGTAGTTCTGGTCACAGTTTTTATCTTGTGTAGTTCTGGTCACAGTTTTTATCTTGTGTAGTTCTGGTCACAGTTTTTATCTTGTGTAGTTCTGGTCACAGTTTTTATCTTGTGTAGTTCTGGTCACAGTTTTTATCTTGTGTAGTTCTGGTCACAGTTTTTATCTTGTGTAGTTCTGGTCACAGTTTTGGTCACAGTTTTTTTATCTTGTGTAGTTCTGGTCACAGTTTTTATCTTGTGTAGTTCTGGTCACAGTTTTTATCTTGTGTAGTTCTGGTCACAGTTTTTATCTTGTGTAGTTCTGGTCACAGTTTTTATCTTGTGTAGTTCTGGTCACAGTTTTTATCTTGTGTAGTTCTGGTCACAGTTTTTATCTTGTGTAGTTCTGGTCACAGTTTTTATCTTGTGTAGTTCTGGTCACAGTTTTTATCTTGTGTAGTTCTGGTCACAGTTTTTATCTTGTGTAGTTCTGGTCACAGTTTTTTATCTTGTGTAGTTCTGGTCACAGTTTTTATCTTGTGTAGTTCTGGTCACAGTTTTTATCTTGTGTAGTTCTGGTCACAGTTTTTATCTTGTGTAGTTCTGGTCACAGTTTTTATCTTGTGTAGTTCTGGTCACAGTTTTTATCTTGTGTAGTTCTGGTCACAGTTTTTATCTTGTGTAGTTCTGGTCACAGTTTTATCTTGTGTAGTTCTGGTCACAGTTTTTATCTTGTGTAGTTCTGGTCACAGTTTTTATCTTGTGTAGTTCTGGTCACAGTTTTTTATCTTGTGTAGTTCTGGTCACAGTTCTTTTTTATCTTGTGTAGTTCTGGGTCACAGGTTTTTATCTTGTGTAGTTCTGGTCACAGTTTTTATCTTGTGTAGTTCTGGTCACAGTTTTTATCTTGTGTAGTTCTGGTCACAGTTTTTATCTTGTGTGTGTAGTTCTTGTGTAGTTGGTCACAGTTTTTATCTTGTGGTCACAGTTCTTGTGTAGTTCTGGTCACAGTTTTTATCTTGTGTAGTTCTGGTCACAGTGTTTCTGGTCACAGTTTTTATCTTGTGTAGTTCTGGTCACAGTTTTTATCTTGTGTAGTTCTGGTCACAGTTTTTTATCTTGTGTAGTTCTGGTCACAGTTTTTATCTTGTGTAGTTCTGGTCACAGTTTTTTATCTTGTGTAGTTCTGGTCACAGTTTTTATCTTGTGTAGTTCTGGTCACAGTTTTTATCTTGTGTAGTTCTGGTCACAGTTTTTATCTTGTGTAGTTCTGGTCACAGTTTTTATCTTGTTGTGTAGTTCTGGTCACAGTTTTTATCTTGTGTAGTTCTGGTCACAGTTTTTATCTTGTGTAGTTCTGGTCACAGTTTTTATCTTGTGTAGTTCTGGTCACAGTTCTGGTTTTTATCTTGTGTAGTTCTGGTCACAGTTTTTATCTTGTGTAGTTCTGGTCACAGTTTTTATCTTGTGTAGTTCTGGTCACAGTTTTATCTTGTGTAGTTCTGGTCACAGTTTTTATCTTGTGTAGTTCTGGTCACAGTTTTTATCTTGTGTAGTTCTGGTCACAGTTTTTATCTTGTGTAGTTCTGGTCACAGTTTTTATCTTGTGTAGTTCTGGTCACAGTTTTTATCTTGTGTAGTTCTGGTCACAGTTTTTATCTTGTGTAGTTCTGGTCACAGTTTTTTATCTTGTGTAGTTCTGGTCACAGTTTTTTATCTTGTGTAGTTCTGGTCACAGTTTTTATCTTGTGTAGTTCTGGTCACAGTTTTTTATCTTGTGTAGTTCTGGTCACAGTTTTTATCTTGTGTAGTTCTGGTCACAGTTTTTATCTTGTGTAGTTCTGGTCACAGTTTTTTGTGTATCACAGTTTTTATTGTGTAGTTCAGGTCACAGTTTTTATCTTGTGTAGTTCTGGTCACAGTTTTTATCTTGTGTAGTTCTGGTCACAGTTTTATCTTGTGTAGTTCTGGTCACAGTTTTTATCTTGTGTAGTTCTGGTCACAGTTTTTATCTTGTGTAGTTCAGGTCACAGTTTTTATCTTGTGTAGTTCTGGTCACAGTTTTATCCTGTGTAGTTCTGGTTCTGGTCACAGTTTTTATCTTGTGTAGTTCTGGTCACAGTTTTTATCTTGTGTAGTTCTGGTCACAGTTTTTATCTTGTGTAGTTCTGGTCACAGTTTTTATCTTGTGTAGTTCTGGTCACAGTTTTTATCTTGTGTAGTTCTGGTCACAGTTTTTATCTTGTGTAGTTCTGGTCACAGTTTTTTTATCTTGTGTAGTTCTGGTCACAGTTTTTATCTTGTGTAGTTCTGGTCACAGTTTTTATCTTGTGTAGTTCTGGTCACAGTTTTTATCTTGTGTAGTTCTGGTCACAGTTTTTTATCTTGTGTAGTTCTGGTCACAGTTTTTATCTTGTGTAGTTCTGGTCACAGTTTTTATCTTGTGTAGTTCTGGTCACAGTTTAGTTCTGGTCACAGTTTTATCTTGTGTAGTTCTGGTCACAGTTTTTATCTTTTAGTTCTGGTCACAGTTTTATCTTGTGTAGTTCTGGTCACAGTTTTTATCTTGTGTAGTTCTGGTCACAGTTTTTATCTTGTGTAGTTCTGGGTCACAGTCACAGTTTTTTATCTTGTGTAGTTCTGGTCACAGTTTTTATCTTGTGTAGTTCTGGTCACAGTTTTTATCTTGTTAGTTCTGGTCACAGTTTTATCTTGTGTAGTTCTGGTCACAGTTTTTATCTTGTGTAGTTCTGGTCACAGTTTTTTTATCTTGTGTAGTTCTAGGTCACAGTTTTTATCTTGTGTAGTTCTGGTCACAGTTTTTTATCTTGTGTAGTTCTGGTCACAGTTTTTTATTGTGTAGTTCTTGGTCACAGTTTTATCTTGTGTAGTTCTGGTCACAGTTTTTATCTTGTGTAGTTCTGGTCACAGTTTTTATCTTGTGTAGTTCTGGTTTTTATCTTGTGTAGTTCTGGTCACAGTTTTTATCTTGTGTAGTTCTGGTCACAGTATCTTGTGTAGGTCACAGTTTTTATCTTGTGTAGTTCTGGTCACAGTTTTTATCTTGTGTAGTTCAGGTCACAGTTTTTTTTTATCTTGTGTAGTTCTGGTCACAGTTTTTATCCTGTGTAGTTCAGGTCACAGTTTTTATCTTGTGTAGTTCTGGTCACAGTTTTTTATCTTGTGTAGTTCTGGTCACAGTTTTTTATCTTGTGTAGTTCTGGTCACAGTTTTTATCTTGTGTAGTTCTGGTCACAGTTTTTTTATCTTGTGTAGTTCTGGTCACATACTGTGTAGTTCTGGTTTTTATCTTGTGTAGTTCTGGTCACAGTTTTTATCTTGTGTAGTTCAGGTCACAGTTTTTATCTTGTGTAGTTCTGGTCACAGTTTTTTATCTTGTGTAGTTCTGGTCACAGTTTTTTATCTTGTGTAGTTCTGGTCACAGTTTTATCTTGTGTAGTTCTGGTCACAGTTTTATCTTGTGTGGTTCAGGTCACAGTTTTTTATCTTGTGTAGTTCGTCACAGCTTTTATCTTGTGTAGTTCTGGTCACAGTTTTAGTTGTAGTAATCATTTTACTAAGACACTAGCGGCTGTACTAAGCCCACATTTTGCTGGTTGAAGTGGTAATCATTTTACTAATCTCCAGCCCAGTGGCTTAGTAGTAAAGCCTATCCAACCCGCAATAGTTGTATTAATCATTTTAGTAAGCCCCAGTAACTGTAATAATTATTTTAGAAGAGACACCAGCTTTGTAGCGGTAATCATTTTTAGTAAACCGTTGTAGTGGCTGAAGTAGTGATTTTAGTAAGCTCTAGTGATTGTTATAATTATGTTTAGTAAGCCTCTAGTGGATCTTGTAGTATGTTTAGTAAGCTCCCAGTGGTTGTGTAATTATTTTTACTAAGGTCCCAAAGTTTTTTTATAATAATAATTTTAGTAAGCCCCTAGTGGATATAGTAATTATTTTACTGAGCCTATAGTGGTTATAGTAATTATTTTTTAGTAAGCTCGTAGTGGGTATAGTAATTATTTTACTTGTGAGCCTCTAGTGGTTATTGTAATTATTTACTAAGCCCCAGTGGTTATAATAGTTATTTTAGTAAAGCCCCTAGTGGTTATAGTAATTATTTTACTAGGCCTTTAGTGATTGTAGTAATTATTTTTTAGTAAGCCCTAGTGGTTTGTAGTAATTATTTTACTAAGCCCTAGTTGGATTTATAGTAAGGTATTATTTTTAGTAAGTTCCCAGTGACTGTAGTAATAATTTTACATAGCCTCTAGTGGTTGTAGTAATAATTTTTACTAAGCCTATAGTGGTTGTAGTAATAATTTTACCTAGCCTCTAGGGCCTGGCATGGCCGAGCGCGTAAGGCGTGCGACTCGTAATCCGAGGGTCGCGGGTTCGCGCTCCCGATCGCTACGCGCTAAACATGCTCGCCCTCCCAGCCGTGGGGGTGTATAATGTGACGGTCAATCCCACTATTCGTTGGTAAAGAGTAGTAAAGAGTTGGCGGTGGGGGTGATACTAGCTGCCTTCCCTCTAGTCTTACACTGCTAAATTAGGGACGGCTAGCACAGATAGCCCTTGAGGTAGCTTTGTGCGGGAATTCAAAAACAAACAAAACCTAGCCACTAGTGACTGTAGTAATAATTTTACCTAGCCTATGTAGTGGTTGTAGTAATAAATTTTTACTAAGCCTATAGTGGTTATAGTAATAATTTTACCTAGCCTCTAGTGACTGTAGTAATAATTTTACCTAGCCTCTAGTGGTTGTAGTAATAATTTTACCTAGCCTCTAGTGGTTGTAGTAATAATTTTTAGTAACCCCCCTAGTGGTTGTAGTAATAATTTTGCACTAAGTACCTAATGGTTATAGTAATTATTTTACTAAGCCTCTAGTGGTTATAGTAATAATTTTTACTGGTAGTAAGCCCTAGTGGTTATTGTAGTAACCCAAATTTTTATTATTAAGCCCCTAGTGGTTTGTAGTAATAATTTTACTAAGCCCCTAATGGTTATAGTAATTATTTTACTAAGCCCTGGTGGTTATAATAGTTAATTTTACTAAGCCTATAGTTAGTTTATAGTAATTATTTTTAGTAAGCTCGTTGTGGGTATAGTAATTATTTACTGGAGCTCCTGGGTGGTTTATAGTAGTTATTTTTAGCAGTTCCCAGGCTATATTGTCGTAATAATTTTACCTAGGGCCTCTAGTAGGTTATAGTAATAATTATAGGTAGCCTCGGTGTCTAAGCCAGTGGTTTAGTGCTCGTTACGTCCTATATCTCACGACCCTAAAACCTGGTTAAGATGCCCTATAGTTGGTACAGTATAGGTAGCTCGTTGTGTAGGTTATAGTTGTTACAGTATAGGTAGCTCGGTGTGTAGGTTATAGTTGGTACAAGTATAGGTAGCTCGTTGTGTAGGTTATAGTTGGTACAGTATAGGTAGCTCGTTGTGTAGGCTATAGTTGGTAGCTCGTTGCATAGTTGGTAATATAGGTGCAAAGCTCGTGTGTAGGTTATAGATGATGGTACAGTATAGGTAGCTCGGTGTGTAGGTTATAGTTAGTACAGTTATAGCTCGTTGTTAGGTTAGTAGGTTACAGTTATAGGTAGCTCGTTGTGTAAGTTATAGTTAATACAGTGGTATAGGTAGTAGCTCGTTGTGTAGGTTATAGTTGATACAGTATAGGTAGCTCGTTGTGTGTAGTTGATACAGTATAGTTGATACAGTATAGGTAGCTCGTTGTGTAGGTTATAGTTGTATAATACAGTATGGGTAGCTCGGTGTGTAGGTTATAGTTGGTACAGTATAGGTAGCTCGTTGGGTAGGTTATAGTTGGTACAGTATAGGTAGCTCGTTGTGTAGGTTATAGTTGATACAGTATAGGTAGCTCGTTGTGTAGGTTATAGTTGATACAGTATAGGTAGCTCGTTGTGTAGGTTATAGTTGAGTACAGTATAGGTAGCTCGTTGTGTAGGTTATAGTTGGTACAGTATAGGTAGCTCGTTGTGTAGGTTATAGTTAGTACAGTATAGGTAGCTCGTTGTAGGTTATAGTTGATACAGTAAGGGTAGCTCGTTGTGTAGGTTATAGTTAGTACAATATAGGTTGCTCGTTGTGTAGGTTATAGTTGGTACAATATAGGTAGCTCGGTCTGTAGGTTATAGTTGGTTTTTTAGTATAGGTAGCTCGATGTGTAGGTTATAGGTAAAAGCTAGGTAGCTCGGTCTGTAGGTTATAGTTGGTACAGTATAGGTAGCTCGTTACAGTATAGGTAGCTCGGTTATAGTTGAAGCACAGTATAGGTAGCTCGTTGTGGTACAATATGTAGCTCGTTGTGAAGGTTATAGTTATAGTTGGTACAGTATAGGTAGCTCGTTGTGTAGGTTATAGTTGATACAGTATAGGTAGCTCGTTGTGTAGGTTATAGTTGGTACAGTATAGGTAGCTCGTTGTGTAGGTTATAGTTGGTAGCTCGTTGTGTAGGTTATATACAGTTAGGTTGCTCGTTGTGTAGGTTATAGTTGGTACAATATAGGTATAGCTCGGTCTGTAGGTAGCTCGTTGTAGCCTTAGGTTATAGTTGGTGGTACGTTGTGTAGGTTATAGTTGATACAGTATAGGTAGCTCGTTGTGTAGGTTATAGTTGGTACAGGTAGCGGGCGGCAGGTAGGTTATAGTTAATTTGCACTATAGCTCTCGTGAAATTAGTTATAGTTGGTACAGTATAGGTAGCTCGGTGTAGTTATAGTTAATTTTTTGCAGTATTTAGTTGGATACAGTATAGGTAGCTCGTTGTTGTAGGTTATAGTTGGTACATTATAGGTAGCTCGTTGTGTAGGTTATAGTTGGTGATACTATAGGTTGAAAGCTCATTGTAGGTTATAGTTGATAGTATAGGTAGCTCGTTGTGTAGGTTATAGTTGATAAGTATAGGTAGCTCGTGTAGGTTATAGTTGGTACAGTATAGGTATGGGGTTATAGTTGGTACAGTATAGGTAGCTCGTTTGTATGTAGGTTATAGTTGGTACAGTATAGGTAGCTCGTTGTGTAGGTTATAGTTGTTACAGTATAGGTAGCTCGTAGCTCGTTGTGTAGGTTATAGTTAGGTAGTTGATACAGTATAGGTAGCTCGGTGTGTAAAGTTATAGTAAGGGTATAGGTAGTTGTTATAGTTGTACAGTATAGGTAGCTCGTTGTGTAGGTTATAGTTGGTACAGTATAGGTAGCTCGTTGTAGGTTATAGTTGATAGTTGGTACAAGTATAGGTAGCTCAATTTGTTAGTTGGTACAGTATATAGCTCGTTGTTATTTATGATTTTATATAGGTAGCTCGTTGTGTAGGTTATAGTTGGTTTTACAGTATATAGCTCGTTGTTTACGAGTATAGGTAGCTCGTAGCCAGTTATTGTGTAGGTTATAGTTGGTACAATATAGGTAGCTCGTTGTGTAGGTTATAGTTGGTACAGTATATAGGTAGCTCGTTGTGTAGGTTATAGTTATTGGTACAGTATAGGTAGCTCGTTGTGTAGGTTATAGTTAATTTACAGTATAGGTACAGTATAGGTAGCTCGTTGTGTAGGTTATAGTTTGGTTACAGTATAGGTAGCTTCGTTGTGCTCGGTGTGTAAGTTATAGTTGGTACAGTATAAGGTAGCTCGTTGTAGGTTATAGGTATATAGTTGGTAAAAGTATAGGTAGCTCGTGTGTAGGTTGTAGGTTATAGGTATGTGTACAGTTATAGGTAGCTCGGTGTGTAGGTTATAGTTGGTACAGTATAGCTCGTTGGTAGCTCGGTGTGTAAGGTTATAGTTGGTACAGTATAGGTAGGTCGTTGTGTAGGGTTATAGTTGATACAGTATAGGTAGCTCGTTGTGTAGGGTATAGTTGATACAGTATGGGTAGCTCGTTGTGTAGGTTATAGTTGATACAGTATGGGTAGCTCGGTGTGTAGGTTATAGTTGGTACAGTATAGGTAGCTCGTTGTGTAGGTTATAGTTGGTACAGTATAGGTAGCTCGTTGTGTAGGTTATAGTTGATACAGTATAGGTAGCTCGTTGTGTAGGTTATAGTTGATACAGTATAGGTAGCTCGTTGTGTAGGTTATAGTTAATTGTATTACAGTATATAGGTAGCTCCGTTGTGTAGGTTATAGTTATATTTTAGTATAGGTAGCTCGTTGTGTAGGTTATAGTTGATACAGTATAGGTAGCTCGTTGTGTAGGTTATAGTTGGTACAGTATAGGTAGCTCGTTTGTAGGTTATAGTTGGTACATTGTGTAGGTTATAGTTAAGTAATTAGGTAGCTCGTTGTGTAGTAGTTATAGTTGGTACAGTAAGGTAGCTCGTTTGTGGTATAGGTTAGTAGTTAGGTAGGTAGCTCAGTAGGTTATAGCAGAGTAAAATATAGGTAGCTCGTTGTGTAGGTTATAGTATGGTACAGTATAGGTATATCGTTGAGTAGGTTATGGTTAGATACAAGTTGGTAGTAGGTAGCTCGTTGTGTTATAGGTTATAGTTAGGTTACAGTATAGGTAGCTCGTTGTACAAGTATAGGTATTGTAGGTTATAGTTGGTAGCAAGGTTATAGTTGGTCAAGTATAGCTCGTTGTGTAGGTTATAGTTGGTACAGTATAGGTAGCTCGGTGTGTAGGTTATAGTTGAATTTGCAGTATAGGTAGCTCGTTGTGTAGGTTATAGTTAGTACAGTATAGGTAGCTCGTTGTGTAGGTTATAGTTGTACAGTACAGTATAGGTAGCTCGGTGTAGGAAGTTTACAGTTGAGCTCGTTGTGTAGGTTATAGTTATAGGTAGCTCGTTGTGTAGGTTATAGTTGGTACAATATAGGTAGCTCGTGTAGGTTATAGTTGGTACAATGTAGGTAGTGTAGGTTATAGTTTACAGTATAGGTAGCTCGTTGTGTAGGTTATAGTTGATACAGTATAGGTAGCTCGTTAGTGTAGGTTATAGTTAGTAGCTCGGTCTGTAGGTTATTTGGTATGGGTAGCTCGTTGTGTAGGTAGCTCGTTGTGGGTTATAGTTGGTACAGTATAGGTAGCTCGTTGTGTAGGTTATAGTTGGTACAGTATACAGTATAGGTAGCTCGTTGTGTAGGTTATAGTTGGTATAGGTAGCTAGGTAGTGAAGGTTGTTAATTTTAATATAGGCAGGTTCGTTGTAGGTATAGTTGATACAGTATAGGTAGCTCGTTTATGTAGAGTTATAGTTGATACAGTATAGGTAGCTCGTTGTAGGTAGCTCGTTAAGGGTAGCTCGTTGTGTAGGTTATAGTTGATACAGTATAGGTAGCTCGTTGTGTAGGTTATAGTTGGTTTTGTATAGGTAGCTCGGTTGTGTAGGTTATAGTTGGTACAGTATAGGTAGCTCGTTGTGTAGGTTATAGTTGGTACAGTATAGGTAGCTCGTTGTGTAGGTTATAGTTGGTACAGTATAGGTAGCTCGTTGTGTAGGTTATAGGTATACAGTATAGGTAGCTCGTTGTGTAGGTTATAGTTGGTACAGTATAGGTAGCTCAGTGTGTAGGTTATAGTTGGTACAGTATATAGCTCGTTGTGTAGGTTATAGTTGGTACAGTATAGGTAGCTCGTTGTGTAGGTTATAGTTGGTACAGTATAGGTAGCTCGTGTGTGTAGGTTATAGTTGGTACAGTATAGGTAGCTCGTTGTGTTATAGAGGTTATAGTTGGTTATAGTATAGGTAGCTCGGTGTGTGGGTTATAGTTGGTACATTTTTTTATATAGGTAGCTCGGTGTGTAGGTTATAGATGGTACAGTATAGGTAGCTCAGTGTGCAGGTTATAGTTGGTACAGTATAGGTAGCTCGTTGTGTAGGTTATAGTTGGTAAAATATAGGTAGCTCGGTGTGTAGGTTATAGTTGGTACAGTATAGGTAGCTCGTTGTGTAGGTTATAGTTGATACAGTATATTTGTTACTATAGGTAGCTCGTTGTGTAGGTTATAGTTGGTATAGTATACAGTATAGTGTAGGCTAGTTGGTACAGTATGTAGGTTATAGTTATAGTTGATACAGTATAGGTAGCTCGTTGTGTAGGGTATAGTTGGTACAGTATAGGTAGCTCGTTGTGTAGGTTATAGTTGATACAGTATAGGTAGCTCGTTTGTTATTGTTATAGTTGGTACAGTATAGGTAGCTCGTTGTGTAGGGTTATAGTTGATACAGTATAGGTAGCTCTCGTTGTGTAGGTTATAGTTGATACAGTATAGGTAGCTCGTATTGTGTGTAGGTTATAGTTGGTACAAGTATAAGCGCTCGGTGTAGCTCGTTGTGTAGGTTATAGTTAGTTGATACAGTATAGGTAGCTCGTTGTGTAGGTTATAGTTAATTACAGTTATAGTTGTAGGTTTTTACAGTATAGGTAGCTCGTTGTAGGTAGGTTATAGGTTACAGTATAGGTAGCAGTATAGGTTAGCTCGTAGCTCGTTTGTATAGTTGATATACAGTTATAGGTAGCTCGTTGTGTAGGTTATAGTTGGTACAGTATAGGTAGCTCGTTGTGTTAGGTTATAGTTGATACAGTATAGGTAGCTCGTTGTGTATAGGTTATAGTTGGTTAGGTTATATCAGTATAGCTCGTTGTGCAGGTAGCTCGTTGTGTAGGTTATAGTTGGTACAAGTATAGGTAGCTCGTTGTGTAGGTTATAGTTGATACAGTATAGGTAGCTCGTTGTGTTAGGTTATAGTTAATTTTAGTTATAGGTAGCTCGTTGTGTAGGTTATAGTTAGTACAATATAGGTAGCTCGTTGTGTAGGTTATAGTTGGTACAGTATAGGTAGCTCGTTGTGTAGGTTATAGTTGGTACAGTATAGGTAGCTCGTTGTGTAGGTTATAGTTTAAGTTTACAATATAGGTAGCTCGTTGTGTAGGTTATAGTTGGTACAGTATAGGTAGCTCGTTGTGTAGGTTATAGTTGGTACAGTATAGGTAGCTCGTTGTGTAGGTTATAGTTGGTACAGTATAGGTAGCTCGTTGTGTAGGTTATAGTTGGTACAGTATAGGTAGCTCGTTGTGTAGGTTATAGTTGGTACAGTATAGGTAGCTCGTTGTGTGGGTTATAGTTGGTACAATTTAGGTTGGGTAGCTCGTTGTGCGGGTTATAGTTGGTACAGTATAGGTAGCTCGTTGTGTAGGTTAGTTGGTTATTTTAGTATAGGTAGCTCGTTGTGTAGGTTATAGTTGATACAGTATATAGGTAGCTCGTTGTGTAGGTTATAGTTGACAGTTGAAAGCTCGTTGTGTAGGTTATAGTTAAAATTACAGTATAGGTAGCTCTCGTTGTGTAGGTTATAGTTGGTACAATATAGGTAGCTCGTTGTGTAGGTTATAGTTGATACAGTATAGGTAGCTCGTTGTGTAGGTTATAGTTGGTACAGTATGGTAGCTCGTTGTGTAGGTTATAGTTAGTACAATTTAGGTAGCTCGTTGTGTAGGTTATAGTTGATACAGTAAGGGTAGCTCGTTGTGTAGGTTATAGTTAGTACAATATAGGTAGCTCGTTGTGTAGGTTATAGTTGGTACAGTATAGGTAGCTCGTTGTGTAGGTTATAGTTGGTACAGTATCGGTAGCTCGTTGTGTAGGTTATAGTTGGTACAAGTATAGGTAGCTCGTTGTGTAGGTTATAGTTAATTACAGTATAGGTAGCTCGTTGTGTAGGTTATAGTTGGTACAGTATAGGTAGCTCGTTGTGTAGGTTATAGTTGGTACAGTATAGGTAGCTCGTTGTGTAGGTTATAGTTGGTACAGTATAGGTAGCTCGTTGTGTAGGTTATAGTTGGTACAGTATAGGTAGCTCGTTGTGTAGGTTATAGTTGGTACAGTATAGGTAGCTCGTTGTGTAGGTTATAGTTGGTACAGTATAGGTAGCTCGTTGTGTAGGTTATAGTTGGTACAGTATAGGTAGCTCGTTGTGTAGGTTATAGTTGGTACAGTATAGGTAGATTCGTTGTGTAGGTTATAGTTGAATTACAGTATAGGTAGCTCGTTGTGTAGGTTATAGTTGGTACAGTATAGGTAGCTCGTTGTGTAGGTTATAGTTGGTACAGTATATATAGGTAGCTCGTTTTGTAGGTTATAGTTGGTACAGTATAGGTAGCTCGTTGTGTAGGTTATAGTTGGTACAGTATAGGTAGCTCGTTGTGTAGGTTATAGTTGATACAGTATAGGTAGCTCGTTGTGTAGGTTATAGTTGGTACAGTATAGGTAGCTCGTTGTGTAGGTTATAGTTGGTACAGTATAGGTAGCTCGGTGTGTAGGTTATACTTGTCATGTTAAGTTAGAGTAACTTTGATAAAGCCAAGAATATATTTGTTAAACATTTGAAGAAATAATTACTTGATTGAATAACTCTGTAGAGATGGAATTTATTTTATTATAAAATTTACAAACACTGAGATTTTCGAAACACTACATATGAATCTTTGTAGCTGTATGTGTCTGTCGAATATTCACCTCGACCTCGCTTGGCAATGTTGATTAACCTAATGTATATTTTAGAGACTGAAACCAAACATTAAGTTTCGACATATTCATTGTGTAAATAAAGCTCCGAATTTGTTATATCTACATCTCCCAAGTCCATATTTCTACAGCAAACGTTTGATGTGTTGGGTTTTTTTTTTTAGCGACGTGATCTCGGACTTCATTTATTGATCTTTAAGAAGTGAGTCAGAAAGATGGCGAGATAGATTGGGAGAGAGAACACCATACAAACACGCCTGCATTCAACTTGACTTACCCTGTTAAGCCTTCTGTGATTTTCTATCTAGCCACTCATTGAAACTTCGACGTTTGAAGAAAGAGATAAAGATACGTTTATTCTCATTTATAATGTATATGTGTACATATCTGCAACATTTTGTTATTTGCTCCATGGTGAAGAATTTATGGAAACAGTATACAGTAAATCACCTTAATATTTCATTTATGCTTTATTAAATTCCGTTATTTTGTTGTCCTTTAAAGTTCTAAAGTTTTAGTTAATTATGACCATTAAGACATGAATATAAGAACTAGCTTCCTGAAATTTGATGTTCAGTTACAGTTTGTTATTCTTTGAAAATACACAACCGTAATATAAGTTAACCTGTTCACTGCCAAGTATTTCAGCTGCTACAGTACAACTGTAATGCTTCTTCATTTTGTAACTTTTTCGTGACGCCATTTTGGATCAAAAGTGAAACAATTTGTAAGTAGGTCAAATGCATGTATAATGCTGACATCTATCGTTGAAGTTAGATATTATTGAGAACGAATTAACTCGTCTGTGGCACTGTGTTACCGATCGGCTTGAACGAGTTATCTCGTCTACGGCACCGAACAGGTTAAAATAGAACAGTTACAATAGGAGTAGGTTCGTAGCAATAAAACTAATGCAGGTTATCATAAAATTGTTTGTTTTGAATTTCACGCAAAGCTACACGAGGGCTATCTGTGCTAGTCGTCCTTATTTAGCAGTGTAAGACTAGAGGAAATGCAGCTAGTCATCACCACCCACCGCCAACTCTTGGGCTACTCTTTAACCAACGAATAGCAGGATTGACCATTACTTTTCAACGCCCGTACAGCTGAAAGGGCGAGTATGTTTGATGTGCTGGGGTTTCGAACCACTGACTGTCAGGTTATGAGTGAAGTGTCCCCTAACCACCTGGCAATACCGAGCTATCGCCTAAATAACAGAGTAATTCTAATAAAACTAATATAGCAGTAAGTTGGAAATAGAGGTATAAGAGAAACAAGAGGTAGTGTCACAGATACAGAGTGTGAGGGAATATTTTCTGGTATTGACAAAATAATAATATACTGTTTAAAGCAAGGAACTGAACTGGTGATTTTTCTCAAATAAAACAAGTAACTGATGGTTTCTTCTCGATATATTACTATACGTGACAACTTTAATATTTTTTATATACGTTACAACATTAATGTTTTATATACGTGACGACTTTAATGTTTTACATACGTGACAACTTTAAAATCTTTATACACGTGAGACAACTTTAATATATTTCTATACGTGAAACAACTTTAATATCTTTATATACGTGAGACAACTTTAATATCTTTACATACATGACAACTTTAATATCTTTACATACGTGACAACTTAAATATATTTACATACGTGACAAATTTAATATCTTTACATACGTGATTACTTTAATATCTTTACATACGTGACTACTTTAATATCTTTACATACGTGATAACTTTAATATCTTTATATACGTGACAACTTTAATATCGTTACATACGTGACTACTTTAATATTTTAAATACGTGACAACTTTAATATCTTTATATGTGTGATGATGTTTTTGAGGTTCCAGACCAAATTATTAAAATCACACAGAAGACATTTTCTACGCATGCTTGAAACCACGTCAGATTACTAGTATTTTACTGTCTTCTTAACAGCTTCCTTTAACACTGTGTGGTAAAGTTTCATCTTGATGAGTCGGTTTTCAATTAACAAAAGAAAAGTAACTGTTTTGATTTATCTTGTAAGAGTTACTGATTAATGAAAGCAGGAATAATACGCACCGACCACGATCCTGTTTCTGATAACATATAACATTGTATCTGATAAGTATTTTTTGCTATATCCAGTATGATTATGGTCGAAACTTCGAAATGTGTGGAGACTGAGCTAAGTTTTGAAAACAAATTGGTTTCGTCTAATGTTTCTCTAAACAAACGTATTGTTACCAGAGTTTTCTGTAGGAGTAGATTCGTAGTAGTGACCCGGCATGGCCAGGTGGGTTAAGGCATTCGACTCGTAATCTGAAGGTCGCGGGTTTGAATCCCCGTCACTTCAACATGCTTTCAGCCATTAAAGCGTTATAATGTGACGGTCATTCCCACTGTTCGTTAACAAAGAGTAGCTCAAGAGTTGGCGGTGGGTGGTGATGACTAGCTGCCTTCCTTCTAGTTTTACACTGCAAAATTAGGGACGGCTAGCGCATATAGCTCTCGTGTAGCTTTGTGCGAAATTCAAAACAAACACAAGACACGTAGTAATGAAACTAATATAAATTGTCACAGACCAGTCACGTATGTTCCATAAACTAATGGGACTATTACGGATGATTGCATACCATGGCAATAATTCACAAGTTGTACACTTGGAAGCTGTGTAGCTATTGCTAA
The DNA here is from genome assembly GCF_004210375.1 of Tachypleus tridentatus. Classification (NCBI taxonomy): domain Eukaryota; kingdom Metazoa; phylum Arthropoda; class Merostomata; order Xiphosura; family Limulidae; genus Tachypleus; species Tachypleus tridentatus. The sequence continues at coordinate 55,271,706 of NW_027467782.1, forward strand.
AATATTAACAACGCATTTCCTGAGTATATGAATTTGCGTTTCGCATTATGATAATATTTAATATCATACGAATCACGTCAGATGCACGCTGAACAAAAAAAATTTAGAAACGTTTTCTTCGACTGTAGATTGTAGATACACTTCTAGAATTTAAATTTAGTTATCACGGAATAGTCACGTATAGGAACAGGTTGGTAGCAATAAAATTCATATTATAGTATTTCGCATCATTTTTACATCTCACCGTTTCACTTTTAGATCTTACTGTTTTTCTTACAAATATGTGCTTTTCGCTTTTAAAAGTATTCATTTTATCGCGACAATTCTCTACATCATGCGTTCTGTATCACTATTAACCGTGAACGTTTATCATTCGAACCTTCCCGCTTCATATAAAACATTTAATATTTACTTTTATAGTTCTTAAAGTGTGTCAAGCGTGTTAAAGTGTGCGACTCGTGATCTGAGGGTCGCGGGTTTGCATCCCCGTTGCGCCAAACATGCTCGCCCTTTCAGCCGTGGGGGCGTTATAATGTGACGGTCAATCCCACTATTCGTTGGTAAAAGAGTGGTCCAAGAGTTGGCGGTGAGTGGTGATGACTAGCTACCTTCCCTCTAGTCTTACATTGCTAAATTAGGGGTGGCTGGCACAAATAGCCCTCGAGTAGCTTTGTGTGAAATTCAGAAACAAACGAACAAATAATACCTATAGGGCTACGTGGTAGTACAATTAACTCACTATGAGCTACATTCGAGCACATCACTGACTTCCTGAAGGTGTAGGCCATAACTGTTTCACTAATCACTCATCTCACCGCCAACCTGAAACTATGTTTGTGATAAATCAAAATTGTTCTTCTATAGAAAACGTCTGTTTCAATTATTATTGTGTAGTTAATGTCTATTTCAATTCCGTGTGGCGTAGAAGACGTTTAACATTGAAACATCTTCCAAAATACATTTCACGTTCTTAAAAACATAACGGAATTTTTAGAGTTAGATATCACCTTGTACTTAAGACCACGTGCTTGACTTTCAATCACTAAACGTACTCTAAGTTTTCGTAAAAAATAACGCATAAAGCTGATACATCTCGTACCTTTAGCGTGTTTGTTAATAAACATAACACTACGTAATGGACTATCTATGGTGTGTCCACCAGGAGACCTTCCGTCTAACTAAAGAGCTCATGATGTGAAGATAAAACCTGGATCAGTGTTATTAGGATATGTAAGCGACGTTTTACAAAGCAAGTTGTTATTGTTACTAATATTACGTAGAACTGTGGTTTCCATTTGTATGTTGTTTTATAGTTAAATGAATAATAAAACCACAGTTGTGGATCTAAGTAATATATGCGGTAAATAATCATTTGTATTTCGAGATTTAAATATTCGTTATTACAGAGTACAACACGTACACACAAGGTGTTGAAGTAACTAATCTCCTCTTCCGAGTGGTCTTTTCCTTTCATTTTCCTTAACTTATTCAGACTCACGAGATCTCTAGACCTTGCCGACCATCATTCTCGTAATCCATGCGTCCGTGCATGGGGACTGCGTTGTTATCGACAGGCGGACAAGTGAAGGGTTGTTAGCGCCTTCAAGAGATCTTTTACCCTGTGAGGAACGAGTTAAAGACGTGACCGAGAACCCACTTCTCTCCGCTATCTATCTCGCCTGCAGGAGCGACTTCTCTCAACAAACTCTTAACGTCCTGGAATATCGAGGTTGGAGCTTTGAGAAATGAGCACGTTCAATGTCACTTACAAATTTTTTTTCATCTTTAATCTTGAGTTATCGTAATGACCGAAAGGGGTCAAAGTTCCAGAGTAAAACATTCTCACGGAGATAAAAGTAAATATGTTAGTAGAATTTCTAGACACGACAAGAAAGAAACTTTTAATACATGAAGAAAAGTGAGCCGAAATGACACCAAATGTATAAGTGTAATTTAATGTAATAGTTTAACACTTGATGTCGTGTTTGCTTGCCTAGAATAAATAATACTACAAGCATGTTGCGTTAATTAATAGAGACTAAACAGTAAGTAATCAGTTTGTCTGACTTACCTTTAAAATATTCAGTTTCTACTTGTATTATTAAGCCTATTAAAACTACCAAACTCAGGTCTATGGTATCTTCAGTAACTTCGTCAATATCACGTCAATTACGGTGGATGACTTTCACTTTGGGATAACTGGAATATTTCCTGCATATGAAAAAAACAATTCTACGCGGACAAGTTTCACTTTCGTACCACTCTATTTACCGAAACGCCAATTGAAACGATTGATACTCATGTAAAACCAATTGAAACAATTACAACTACATGTAAAACCAATTGAAGCAATTACTACTACATATAAGAACATACTAAAACGATTACTACTACATGTAAAAACCAATTGAACGATACTACTACATGTAAAAACCAACTGAAACGATTACTAGTACATGTAAAACCCAATTTAAACATTTAATAGTCACTAACACTAAAGCCGATAAGAAATTCATTATAATTATTTCTGAATATAGATCTTCTAAAAAATTGTACATCAGAGAAACAATTAAAACATTCGCTGGGCAGCGAAGATATCAAATAAACACAATAAAACTAAAACAATGACATTCCTCGGGCAAAATCTATCAACAGATGTATGAATGTAGTGAAGGTAATAGTTTTCCTTCTTGTTATAATAATGGGTCTTAAAGGACTAAATCTCCATAGCTTCCTGTCATTTCGATAACACCAAGATAGAAGCTTGCAGGGTGAGTCATTTATGGAGAAAAGAAGGAAGAGAATTATACTTTTGTTTTATCTTTGTTGTCAACAGTAACCGATGGACCAGAAAAGCTTCCTATTGCTCATCTTCCTGCGATATAATAACTCGAATCTCTTGCTGACTTCTTACGAAATATTTCACGATTCGGTGCACGTGTGTTAGGCCTTTCGCTCTCTTCTTATTAGACAAACAAAAAGCCAGTTTCGGGTTAGTTTCGTCTACACAAATATTTTTACTTAATAACAGGTTTCAAAGAAGAAAATAAACAATTTTTAAATTAATTTAATTTTGATGTAAAATGATTCACTTTATCGAAGACAACTAGATTCACTGACATGTCATAGGTTATCAACTGTATTGATCTAAGTTTGCTGCTAATGGTTAATATTGTCTCACGAAAAAATTAGATAGTGCGTTGCTGAGTCACAAATTATTTTGTTTCTATTCACTTTAGCTTGTTTGTTTGTTTTGGAATTTCGCGCGAAGCTAGACGAGGGCTATCTGCGCTAGCTGTCCCTAATTTAGCAGTGAAAGACTAGAGGGAAGGCAGCCAGTTATCGCCGCCCACCACCAACTCTTAGGCTACTCTTTTACAAACGAATAGTTGGTAAAAGAATAGAATAATTAACCGTCACATTATAACGTACCCACGGCTGAAAGGGCGAGCATGTTTCATGTGAAGGGTATTCGAACCCGCGACCGTCGGATTACGAATCGAGTACCTTAACAACGTGGCCATGCCGGGTCAGCTTACTGCCAATGGTTAATCTAGTCTTTGAAAGATTGAAAACATGACCAAAAGACGTTGTTTGAAGAACTTTCCTTGAGCTGAATAATTTAAGTTACTCATTTTGACCAGCTGGGTTGGTTGGTTTGACCAGTCAGAGCTATTCAGACAATATTTTGCTCGTTACTGTAAAATGAAAACAATTCTCTGAATTGTAGAAAATTAATTCACAAAAATTATTGAGGCTGTTACAACTTTCATAAAAAAGTGTTTGTGTTTGTGAGAATGTGTTTGTGTTAAACAAACAAATAAAAATTAATAATCAGCTGTGGGGAGCGTTATAATGTGACAGCCAATTCCATTACTTGTTGTTGAAAAGTAATTCAAGAATTGGCTGTAGGTGGCCATGACTAGCTGCCTTCCCTCGATGGAGGGCCCTGGCCTGGCCAGGTGGTTAAGGCACTCAACTCGTAATCCTAGGGTTGCGGGTTTGAATTTCCGTCACATCAAAACATGCTCGCCATTTTAGCCGTAGGGGCGTTATAATGTTACGGTAAATCCCACTATTCATTGATAACAGAGTAGCCCAAGAGTTGTCAGTGGGTGGTGATGACTAGCTGCCTTCTCTCTAGTTTTACACTGCTAAATTAGAGACGGCTAGCGCAGATAGCCCTCATGTAACTATGCTCGAAATTAAAAAGAAACCAAACCCTCAAAAGTCTTTCACTGCTAAGGTATGGATGTCTAGCCATCGTGTAGGGTTTACGCGAAATTCAAAACAAATGAAAAATGATATTTATATGTAAAGTATTGCAGTGAAGCTTCAAAAACATATGATCATTACTATGTCCATGCTCTGTCCAGTTGTTGTTGAATTTTTAAATACAAGATTATTGGAAGAGATTTGATGCGTGTTATTTGTTTGGTTGTCAATGTGAACCTGAGACACCTGATGCTGAGTTGCTACTCCAATGATAAGTTTGTCCTATAATCAAAGACCCTACTGATCTTCTTCTCCGGTTCTAGGGGTAGAAATTATTGTTATTAGCAAACAAATAACCACAGATCCTCCATGTTTGAACAAATAAAGACATCTCTTATTAAATGGAATTATTACATCCAAAATAACTTATTTTGAAAAAAAAAAGTATTTTATATATACCGGTTCTTATTTCTTTCTGAAAGGTCCATTACAGTATTTACAAGGTCAATTACTTCCTTCTCAAGGTCCGTTATAGTCGTTTCAAGACCAATTACCTCCTTATCTCTGTCTTGGAATAGCAGTTTTATTGTATTATTCAAGGTAAATTACTTCCTTGCCAAGGTCCATTTCACTATTTTCAAGGTCAATTACATCCTTCTCAAGATCCATTACAGTCTTTTCAAGGTCATTTACTTCCTTCTCAAGGCACATTACAGTTTTTTCAAGGTCATTTACTTCTTTCTCAAGGCACATTACAGTCTTTTCAAGGTCATTTACTTCCTTCTCAAGATCCATTACAGTCTTTTCAAGGTCATTTACTTCTTTCTCAAGATCCATTATAGTCTTTTTAAAACCAATTACTTCCTTATCTCTGTCTTTGAATAGCAGTTTTCTTGGATTATTCAAGGTCAATTACTTCCTTGTCAAGGCCCATAACAGCTTTTCAAGGTCGATTACTTCTTTCTCAAGGTCTATTCCAGTCTTTCCAAAGTCAACTCTAATTAGTCTTTTTTTTGACCCACTAACAGTAATGTTGAGAAAATAAGTTGTTGACAGATTTTATGTTACGACCAAAGCTGGTGTTGGTTAAAAATCTTAAGAGTTATTTTAATACTAGAATATTGCTTCAAATAGATATAGCATAGCGTTTTCCATAGGATAATAAACCGTGGTGCGTATGTAAACTTCCAATGCTAGAAACCGAGTTTCGATACCCATGGAGGGCAGAGAACAGATAGCCTACGGTGCTGAAAGGTTTGCGATGAAATACAAAGTAATGGACAAACGATAAGAAATCAAAGTAAGTCCAGGTTTGTGTTATAACCAGGATAAGTAGCCAGAACTGCTACATAAATGTTATCTTTCCTCTGACTTATTAAAGGGCACTTGGAATTATTTCTTAGCTGGCTGATTATTAATTCCTATCTATTTGTAAGATCAACTGGTTTACAAGGACGGTCGATTTTTTTAGTTATGTTTCCTCAGTCTTCGAATAATCTCTTTAACTGGTTATAAAATTATTATTTCGTTAGAAAACGAACACAATCTTTATAGCTATCACGTGTAATGCTAGAAGGAAAATTCCAAACCACATCTACGAGTTATATTATATTCACTGAACGATGCGGCTTTACTCGATAGATGGATCATGAAATATCTTATTTGTGTAGCATATGGAACAACAGCATTCGCTGTGTGCGATTTTCCTTCATGTAAACAAATTCGTCGCTCTAATGTGTAACCAAATAAAATTTAAAACATTTTTTGTGAACCACCTAAAAAGGTATGCAGCGACGCTGTCTGGTATAAAAATAAAGTTGAGTGATTTTTTTGTATAGTCCATTACCGGTTCTGGCCAATCGTGTTAAGGCGTGCAACTCGTAATCTGAGGGTCGCGGGTTCGCATCCCCGTCGCGCCAAACATGCTCGCCCTTTCAGCCGTGGGGGCGTTATAATGTTACGGTTAATCGAACTATTCGTTGATAAAAGGGTAGCCCAAGCATTGGCGGTGGGTGGTGATGACTAGCTGCTTTCTCTCTAGTCTTACACTCCTAAATTAGGGACGGCTAGCGCAGATAACCCTCGTGTAGCTTTGCGTGAAATTCTGAAACAAACAAATTACCAGTTCATGATTTTAAAACACTCTTTTCTGAGACATTCACATTAAAATTTTTGTTTTAGTTCAAGCAACAACGTGTTTCGGTTGTGTGGGATAATATTTGGGTGATCAGTTTCCCATGATAGAATTCAACAAATTTATTTTGTAAGGGTTAACTTTGTTTCCAAGCTAATTTTCAAAATCAACAACAAATAATTCCCATACAGCTGTATTAGAAATCAATTATTTTAGTCGAAAATACTACAAAGATTTGAACTGCATTTCTATTATAATAACATTCTAAATTTGAGCTTTGACCCCTTCACTTATCACATCTTAGCTGAAGAATTTCATTTCAAATATATTTACGAGTTGCTTATAAAATGTGAGTTGGTTTAAGAGACATAAACTGTACACAGTGTATTTACTGATATAGCTGACATGAAACGTATTTAGACTTGTGTATGTTGAATTATTTAACACAGTGTATTTACTGATATAGCTGACATGAAACGTATTTAGATTTGTGTATGTTGAATTATTTAACACAGTGTATTTACTGATATAGCTGACATGAAACGTGTTTAGACTTGTGTATGTTGAATTATTTAACACAGTGTATTTACTGATATAGCTGACATGAAACGTGTTTAGATTTGTGTATGTTGAATTATTTAACACAGTGTATTTACTGATATAGCTGACATGAAGCGTGTTTAGATTTGTATATGTTGAATTATTTAACACACTGTATTTACTGATATAGCTGACATGAAACGTGTTTAGATTTGTGTATGTTGAATTATTTAACACAGTGTATTGAGTGATATAGCTGACATGAAACGTGTTTAGACTTGTGTATGTTGAATTATTTAACACAGTGTATTGACTGATATAGCTGAGGAATAAACAAAGTATGGTCAGCTTAATGAATTGTATCCCGCAGAATCCCAAAACAGTTTTTGGAGATTCAACCAATACGGTGTTATAAATTTTATAACTGCTATTATTTTGGTTGAAAATAAAATTATTTTGGGTAAAATACACGTGCTTTCTCTTTGTATATTTGATATATGAACACACGGTTTCATAGTGTATGATATTCGTCAAAAACACAGAACAGGGGGAAGCCTATATTTCTTTGATAAATAGAAACATAATGTGACATCGTTCCTTTGAAATGATGGGTGTTATACACCCATTCTTGGTAAACTTCGCATATTTTCACTCACTTTTTCTACACCAAGTTCAAACGGCATGGCCAGTTGGTTGTGGCGCTTGTCTCCTAATCTCACGGTCAAGGGTTCAAATCTTCGTCACGCCAAATATGCACGCTCTTTCATCAGTGAGAATGTCATAACGTACGGTTAATCACACATTTCGTTGGTTGAAGAGTAGCCCAATTGTCAACGGTTGGTTATGATGAAGAGCCGTGTTAGCTTTGCTCGAATTATCCAAACAAACAAAGATACCATCTCTTACAGTTTATCAGCTGCTAAAGGCCGTGTTAAAACTACATGAGATAAATCTATTAATCAATAAAGGTCTCATAAGTCCAATCCGCTTTAAATAAAGAGAAGAATAACAAATCTATCAATCGTATTTTTTTATCCTGTGAGTTTGAGTTACGGATGCCGTGTGAGCTTAAGTGTATATCATCTAAGTGCAAGCTAGTGCAGCGGTAATCCTGTGAATTTACAACGCTAAAATAAGGGGTCCGATTCCCCTCGGTGGGCTCAAGAGATATTCCAATGTAGCTTTGCTATAAGAAAACATACATACACTCTAAGTGAATACAAATAAGAAATTTCTGTATAAGCTAAAAACTAAGAAATTAGTTTTAATAGCTAAACTACAGCTCACGTGCATACATTATTAAAATATCCTACTTACTTTACAAGTAACATTTCTTTAAAAATGTTCTTTAATTCTGCACGAGCTGTAATCCTACGATTTTACAATGAGCTGAGTCGTCAAAGTTTGCTTACAATATAGGTGTCGCTGACTACTTTTCAATCTGTTTTTTTTTTCTAAATTAAATTTTAATAAACATTGAAAATCATGACGTAATCAGTCGCAGAATAATTATATCAGTATTAATAAAATATAAGGAGATCAAAACCTCTTTAGAGGCTTTTGACTTTCAAAAAGGAAACTGAATAAACAAGTTATACTTTCAAAAAATCGGACCGCCTACGTAAGGCTTAAGTTCAAAGGAACATTATCAGGCAAATTTTAAGTACGAAGAGAGATGTTAAGAAAAGTAGAAAGATAAAATCATGTTATATAACTTATTTACGATGTTTCAGGAGGACTATATGTTTTTTAAGAAATTTACCAAACCGAAAAAAAGGAAAAAATTGTTACGAAATTAAAATAAGATTTAGAAACAAACCATATTTTTCCATTAGTGATATTGATAAGTTTGTTTGTTTTAATTTCGGGCAAAGCTACACGAGGCCTATCTGTGCTAGCTGTCCCTAATTTAGCAGTGTAAGACTAGAGGGAAGGCAGCTAGTCATCACTACCCACCGCCAACTCTTGGGCTACTCTTTTACTAACGAATATTGGTATTGACCGCCACATTATAACGCCCCACGGCTGAAATGGCGAGCATGTTTGGTGCGACGGGGATTCGAACCCACGACTCTCAGATTAGAAGTTGAACGCCTTAACCCACCTGGCCAAGACGGGCCGATATTTGTAAGAATACTGAATATATCTAGTTTTATTATTATTCATTATTGTACTCTTATTTTAGAGGCTGTTTGAGATTTGTAGCTGTCTGAATCTCGTGAATTATTATTGTATTTAAGATTATAAAAGTCGTTTACATTGAAAGTACACAACTAAGGAAACAATGCAATATAATATTTATAATTAATAGTGTAAACAAATTTTATTACTTATGCTCGTTACCAGGCTAATTTTTATCGGAATGTTGTGTTAGAAGACCTATGATAATTACTGGTACGATTAAATGGACAGTTAACATTTACGGTCATGACCCCCTCTTTTTCCAGCGGCACAGCGGTACACCTGCTAACTCACACCGCGAGAAATCGGGTTGCGATACATACCTATGGTGGGCAGAGCACAGACAGCTATGTGGCTTTGGGCCCGGCATGGCCAAGTGTGTTAAGGCGTGCGACTCGTAATCTGAGGGTCGCGGGTTCGCATCCCCGTCGCGCCAAACATTCTCGTCCTTTCAGCCGTTGGGCGTTATAATGTGACGGTCAATCCCACTTTTCGTTGGTAAAAGAGTAGCCCAAGAGTTGGCGGTGGGTGGTGATGACTAGCTGTCTTCCCTCTAGTCTTACACTGCTAAATTAGGGACGGCTAGCGCAGATAGCCCTCGAGTAGCTTTGTGCGAAATTCAAAAAACAAACAATTGTGGCTTTTTTGCTTAATTTCAAAAGAAACAAACAAACACAGTAATGTATCGAAGTAGCTGTACAGAAGTGTGTTACTAGACACGGAACCAACTGATTTTTCACAGAATTTGGAATACTGATTAATGAAAGTTTCATATGCGAATTATCAATAGTAGAATATTCATTTGTAGTCAATGTTATTAACGGTTATTAGCACTAACACGACTTTCGTTTGTGGCTGCTGTATAATACCTGGGACAACGAGACTAAAGTCGAAATGTGACTCAGTTTCTATATTTGGTATTGATTGTAACGACTGTCTCAACAACGAACTAGCTTTGTTTCTTTGCGGAGTAAGATCGTAAGATATACGTGCTACAAACAACGTGATCTGATTTATCAAAACTGTGTACAATTTACTTTTGCGAGACTCAATGTTTATGTTTGGATCTAATCAGGAAGTTAGATCTCTTTTTCTGAAAGAACGAAGAAAAAATAATATTTGGATACGACATCTTCCCCCTTATAGCTGTGGATTAGGACTTTTTTTTGTACGTATTTATTTGCTGCGCAGTAATACACATCCCCCCTTTCTATGGTAATTGGTTAAACAACGAAGTAATTGCTTCCATCTCTATGGCAACCAAGTAAAGAGCGAAGAGAAAGCTGGCTGAATTAACCCCACAGTTAGTTTCAACTCATATCTCTCCTTACAAAAGTCTGACGAACTCTCTGGTTAAAATCATACAGAATGCAAAGATTAGAATTGATTCTTCGGCTACATTTTCGTAACTGAGTTTCTTTGTTTCTCTTTACTCCGTTCAGCTTGTTTGTTTGTTTTTAATTTCGCGCCAAGCTACACGAGGGCTATCTGCGCTAATCGTCCCTAATTTAGCAGTATAAGAGTAGAGAGAAGGCAGCTAGTCATCACCACCCACCGCCAACTCTTGGGTTACTCTTTTATCAATTAATAGTGGGATTGAACGTAACATTATAACGCTCCACAGCTAAAAGGGCGAACATGACTGGTGTGACGGGATTAGAACCCGTGACCCTCAGATTATGAGTCAAGTGCATTAACCACCTGGCAATACCAGGCCGTACTTCGTTCAATGAAACATACGTCAACTGATTCGTTAAAGTATTGGATGGTTACGGTAATGTCTATGTTCAGTTATTTGACGTTTATAGAGATGTTTAAGTTTCACGTTTGGTCAGTAGCACTATATTATCAGTGATGGTCTCCACACTGTATTATCGGTGATGGTCCCCACACTATATTATCTGTGATGGTCCCCACACTGTATTATCAGTGATGGTCCCCACACTATATTATCAGTGATGGTCCCCACACTGTATTATCAGTGATGGTCCCCACAATATATTATCGGTGGTGGTCCCCACACTATATTATAAGTGATGGTCCCCACACTGTATTATCAGTGATGGTCCCCACAATATATTATCGGTGGTGGTCCCCACACTATATTATCAGTGATGGTCCCCACACTGTATTATCAGTGATGGTCCCCACAATATATTATCGGTGGTGTTGTCCACACTGTATTATCGGTGGTGTTGCTCACACGTTCTAATAGACCAATTTAATTAAATATTTATATTTGCCGTGTAACACCCTGTGTTATTCATTCTTAAGTGTTATTTGACAAAATAGGTGTTATTAAACATTCCACCTAAGTGTTATTTGACAGAGCAGGTGCTAGACGACATTCATTCTTAAGTGCTATTTGACAGAACAGGTGTTATTAGACATTCCACCTACGTGTTATTTGACAGAACAGGTGTTATTAGACATTCATTCTTAAGTGTTATTTGACAAAACAGGTGTTATTAGACATTCCATCTGAAGTGTTATTTGACAGAGCAGGTGCTAGAAGACATTCATTCTTAAGTGTTAGTTGACAGAACAGGTGTTAGAAGACATTTCACATGAGGTGTTAGTTGACAGAACAGGTGTTAGAAGACATTCCACCTGAACTGTTAGTTGACAGAACAGGTGTTAGAAGACATTCCACCTGAACTGTTAGTTGACAGAACAGGTGTTAGAAGACATTCCACCTGAACTGTTAGTTGACAGAACAGGTGTTAGAAGACAATCTATCTGAAGTGTTAGTTGACAGAACAGGTGTTAGAAGACAATCCATCTGAAGTGTTAGTTGACAGAACAGGTGTTAGAAGACATTCCACCTGAACTGTTAGTTGACAGAACAGGTGTTAGAAGACATTCCACCTGAACTGTTAGTTGACAGAACAGGTGTTAGAAGACAATCTATCTGAACTGTTAGTTGACAGAACAGGTGTTAGAAGACAATCCATCTGAAGTGTTAGTTGACAAAACAGGTGTTAGAAGACAATCTATCTGAAGTGTTAGTTGACAGAACAGGTGTTAGAAGACAATCTATCTGAACTGTTAGTTGACAGAACAGGTGTTAGAAGACAATCCATCTGAAGTGTTAGTTGACAGAACAGGTGTTAGAAGACAATCCATCTGAAGTGCTAGTTGACAGAACAGGTGTTAGAAGACAATCCATCTGAAGTGTTAGTTGACAGAACAGGTGTTAGAAGACAATCCATCTGAAGTGTTAGTTGACAGAACAGGTGTTAGAAGACAATCTATCTGAACTGTTAGTTGACAGAACAGGTGTTAGAAGACATTCCACCTGAACTGTTAGTTGACAGAACAGGTGTTAGAAGACATTCCACCTGAACTGTTAGTTGACAGAACAGGTGTTAGAAGACAATCTATCTGAACTGTTAGTTGACAGAACAGGTGTTAGAAGACAATCCATCTGAAGTGTTAGTTGACAGAACAGGTGTTAGAAGACATTCCATCTGAAGTGTTAGTTGACAGAACAGGTGTTAGAAGACAATACATCTGAACTGTTAGTTGACAGAACAGGTGTTAGAAGACATTCCATCTGAACTGTTAGTTGACAGAACAGGTGTTAGAAGACAATCCACCTGAACTGTTAGTTGACAGAACAGGTGTTAGAAGACAATCTATCTGAACTGTTAGTTGACAGAACAGGTGTTAGAAGACAATCCATCTGAACTGTTAGTTGACAGAACGGAATAAATAAAACCTTTATTCTTTGTAAATTTCAACATCTACAACGATTGTGTACAAAGTCTCACCACACAGGAGCTAAGTGGTAATTCTGTGGACATATAGCTATAAGATTCGGATTTTGATACCCGCGGTGGTCACAGGTCAGATAGTTCATTCTGTATTTTTGCGCTTAACAACAAGACAAACATGAAATTGGATCTGTTGTTATTTATTTATTATTAACTGAGCTGTGCTTAAAATCTGAGGGACTACAAATTTCAAGAATTATTGGTGTGTCCAAATGGAAGTCATTGTTTGGTAGTCCAATTTTGTTTGCTGTATAGAGGTTCCGTTTCTGCTCCTGAGTGTTCATTTCACGCTCCAAACGGAGTCAGTTTGGCGCTAGTTGTGTTTTCCTCGTGTTAGAGTTGCTAAAAGGCGGGGGGTACTATCTGACTATCCGGAAAATTGTAAAAAAGGTTCTCTTTATGTGTATTTTTTATTTGTTACTTTAAAGTGTCCAAAGCGAATAAATCTGTGTATACGAACATTTAAGCAACTCCGTCACACGAGTTTGGTGCTTTAAAACAGCTTATGAAAAGTAGCTTTTACGTCTTTCTGCTACACACACACAGCAGAGAGACAGAGAAAAGAATTCCGTTTGTCTTTTTTTCGTGTACTTATATCCTGATAAAACACAACGGCCTGTTTTCACGTATAATGTTTGAACAACACTGTTTCAGTATATGTTTAACAGACCATTAAATACTGATTATTAGGTTACAAAAGGCACCGTCCCATTCAAATCACCAGTTCATATACTCGTAGAACGTGTTACATCCTGAATTTTATAGAACAGCCAGTGGCAAACATTTAGTAGACGGTATAACTCTCAAGACCTGTAGAGCTCGAAGGATAATGTTGAGACATGGTCACTACATCGTGTATATCTGATGACCATGATGAGTGTGTGTGTGTATATTGAAATATGCTATTCTCTGGAAATAGTAGAGACTAGAGACAAATATGTTATCCATAGTAACCATATTGAGAGAAACTATTGTCTACTATTAGTAGAATTTAGATAAAAGTGTATAGACCCTGGCAACCATGTTCTAGGTACATTGTGAAATGCTATTATTCGGAATTGATAGAACCTAGAGAAAAGAGTGTAACCTGTGGTAACCATGTGTGTATACTGAAATATGCTATTCTCCAGAACTGAGAGAACCGAGAGAAATGGGTGTAGCCCATAAAAACCGTGATGTGTATAGATTGAGAAATGTTATTACTGGAAACTGGAAAATCCAGAAGACGAGATAAAAACGGAAATGGTTAAAAATAAATCACTTTTTTAACCATACATGAAACACTTGACTCGTTTTCCTTTGTTTGTTAATACTAATAACCATACTTGAAACACTTGACTCGTTTTGCTTTGTTTGTTAATACTAATAACCATACTTGAAACACTTGATTCGTTTTGCTTTGTTTGTTAATACTAATAACCATACTTGAAACACTTGACTCGTTTTGCTTTGTTTGTTAATACTAATAACCATACTTGAAACACTTGACTCGTTTTGCTTTGTTTGTTAATACTAATAACCATACTTGAAACACTTGACTCGTTTTCCTTTGTTTGTTAATACTAATAACCATACTTGAAACACTTGACTCGTTTTCCTTTGTTTGTTAATACTAATAACCATACTTGAAACACTTGACTCGTTTTCCTTTGTTTGTTAATACTAATAACCATACTTGAAACACTTGACTCGTTTTCCTTTGTTTGTTAATACTAATAACCATGCTTGAAACACTTGACTCGTTTTCCTTTGTTTGTTAATACTAATAACCATACTTGAAACACTTGACTCGTTTTCCTTTGTTTGTTAATACTAATAACCATACTTGAAACACTTGACTCGTTTTCCTTTGTTTGTTAATACTAATAACCATACTTGAAACACTTGACTCGTTTTCCTTTGTTTGTTAATACTAATAACCATACTTGAAACACTTGACTCGTTTTCCTTTGTTTGTTGATACTAATAACCATACTTGAAACACTTGACTCGTTTTCCTTTGTTTGTTGATACTAATAACCATACTTGAAACACTTGACTCGTTTTCCTTTGTTTGTTAATACTAATAACCATACTTGAAACACTTGACTCGTTTTCCTTTGTTTGTTGATACTAATAACCATACTTGAAACACTTGACTCGTTTTCCTTTGTTTGTTAATACTAATAACCATGCTTGAAACACTTGACTCGTTTTGCTTTGTTTGTTAATACTAATAACCATGCTTGAAACACTTGACTCGTTTTGCTTTGTTTGTTAATACTAATAACCATACTTGAAAACACTTGACTCGTTTTGCTTTGTTTGTTAATACTAATAACCATACTTGAAACACTTGACTCGTTTTGCTTTGTTTGTTAATACTAATAACCATACTTGAAACACTTGACTCGTTTTGCTTTGTTTGTTAATACTAATAACCATACTTGAAACACTTGACTCGTTTTCCTTTGTTTGTTAATACTAATAACCATACTTGAAACACTTGACTCGTTTTGCTTTGTTTGTTAATACTAATAACCATACTTGAAACACTTGACTCGTTTTGCTTTGTTTGTTAATACTAATAACCATACTTGAAACACTTGACTCGTTTTGCTTTGTTTGTTAATACTAATAACCATACTTGAAACACTTGACTCGTTTTGCTTTGTTTGTTAATACTAATAACCATACTTGAAACACTTGACTCGTTTTGCTTTGTTTGTTAATACTAATAACCATACTTGAAACACTTGACTCGTTTTGCTTTGTTTGTTAATACTAATAACCATACTTGAAACACTTGACTCGTTTTGCTTTGTTTGTTAATACTAATAACCATACTTGAAACACTTGACTCGTTTTGCTTTGTTTGTTAATACTAATAACCATACTTGAAACACTTGACTCGTTTTGCTTTGTTTGTTAATACTAATAACCATACTTGAAACACTTGACTCGTTTTGCTTTGTTTGTTAATACTAATAACCATACTTGAAACACTTGACTCGTTTTGCTTTGTTTGTTAATACTAATAACCATACTTGAAACACTTGACTCGTTTTGCTTTGTTTGTTAATACTAATAACCATACTTGAAACACTTGACTCGTTTTGCTTTGTTTGTTAATACTAATAACCATACTTGAAACACTTGACTCGTTTTGCTTTGTTTGTTAATACTAATAACTCGTTTTGCTTTGTTTGTGTTAATACTAATAACCATACTTGAAACACTTGACTCGTTTTGCTTTGTTTGTGTTAATACTAATAACCATACTTGAAACACTTGACCTCGTTTTGCTTTGTTTGTGTTAATACTAATAACCATACTTGAAACACTTGACTCGTTTTGCTTTGTTTGTGTTAATACTAATAACCATACTTGAAACACTTGACTCGTTTTGCTTTGTTTGTGTTAATACTAATAACCATACTTGAAAACACTTGACCTGCGTTTTGCTTTGTTTGTGTTAATACTAATAACCATACTTGAAACACTTGACTCGTTTTGCTTTGTTTGTGTTAATACTAATAACCATACTTGAAACACTTGACTCGTTTTGCTTTGTTTGTGTTAATACTAATAACCATACTTGAAACACTTGACTCGTTTTGCTTTGTTTGTGTTAATACTAATAACCATACTTGAAACACTTGACTCGTTTTGCTTTGTTTGTGTTAATACTAATAACCATACTTGAAACACTTGACTCGTTTTCCTTTGTTTGTGTTAATACTAATAACCATACTTGAAACACTTGACTCGTTTTGCTTTGTTTGTGTTAATACTAATAACCATACTTGAAACACTTGACTCGTTTTCCTTTGTTTGTGTTAATACTAATAACCATACTTGAAACACTTGACTCGTTTTGACTCGTTTTTTGTTTGTGTTAATACTAATAACCATACTTGAAACACTTGACTCGTTTTCCTCGTTTTTTGTTTGTGTTAATACTAATAACCATACTTGAAACACTTGACTCGTTTTCCTTTGTTTGTGTTAATACTAATAACCATACTTGAAACACTTGACTCGTTTTCCTTTGTTTGTGTTAATACTAATAACCATACTTGAAACACTTGACTCGTTTTCCTTTGTTTGTGTTAATACTAATAACCATGACTTGAAACCATACTTGACTCGTTTTCCTTTGTTTGTGTTAATACTAATAACCATACTTGAAACACTTGACTCGTTTTCCTTTGTTTGTGTTAATACTAATAACCATACTTGAAACACTTGACTCGTTTTCCTTTGTTTGTGTTAATACTAATAACCATACTTGAAACACTTGACTCGTTTTCCTTTGTTTGTGTTAATACTAATAACCATACTTGAAACACTTGACTCGTTTTCCTTTGTTTGTGTTAATACTAATAACCATACTTGAAACACTTGACTCGTTTTCCTTTGTTTGTGTTAATACTAATAACCATACTTGAAACACTTGACTCGTTTTCCTTTGTTTGTGTTAATACTAATAACCATACTTGAAACACTTGACTCGTTTTCCTTTGTTTGTGTTGAAACACTTGACTCGTTTTCCTTTGTTTGTGTTAATACTAATAACCATACTTGAAACACTTGACTCGTTTTCCTTTGTTTGTTTGTTAATACTAATAACCATACTTGAAACACTTGACTGTTTTCCTTTGTTTGTTTTCCTTGACTGTTTGTGTTAATACTAATAACCATACTTGAAACACTTGACTCGTTTTCCTTTGTTTGTGTTAATACTAATAACCATAACCATACTCGTTTTCCTTTGTTTGTGTTAATACTAATTGAAACACTTGACTCGTTTTCGTTTTCCTTTGTTTTGTTAATACTAATAACCATACTTGAAACACTTGACTCGTTTTCCTTTGTTTGTGTTAATACTAAAAACCATACTTGAAACACTTGACTCGTTTTCCTTTGTTTGTTAATACTAATAACCATACTTGAAACACTTGACTCGTTTTCCTTTGTTTGTGTTAATACTAATAACCATACTTGAAACACTTGACTCGTTTTCCTTTGTTTGTTAATACTAATAACCATACTTGAAACACTTGACTCGTTTTCCTTTGTTTGTTAATACTAATAACCATACTTGAAACACTTGACTCGTTTTCCGTTTTCCTTTGTTTGTTAATACTAATAACCATACTTGAAACACTTGACTCGTTTTCCTTTGTTTGTTAATACTAATAACCATACTTGAAACACTTGACTCGTTTTCCTTTGTTTGTTAATACTAATAACCATACTTGAAACACTTGACTCGTTTTCCTTTGTTTGTTAATACTAATAACCATACTTGAAACACTTGACTCGTTTTCCTTTGTTTGTGTTAATACTAATAACCATACTTTTGACTCGTTTTCCTTTGTTTTGTTAATACTAATAACCATGCTTGAAACACTTGACTCGTTTTCCTTTGTTTGTGTTAATACTAATAACCACTTGAAACACTTGACTCGTTTTCCTTTGTTTTGTTAATACTAAAACACTTGACTCGTTTTCCTTGACTTGAAACACTTCGTTTTCCTTTGTTTGTGTTAATACTAATAACCATACTTGAAACTTGACTTGATACTTGAAACACTTGTTTTCCTTTGTTTGTGTTAATACTAATAACCATACTTGAAACACTTGACCTTTGTTTGTGTTTTCCTTTGTTTGTGTTAATACTAATAACCATGCTTTGTTTGTGAAACACTTGACTCGTTTTCCTTTGTTTGTGTTAATACTAATAACCATACTTGAAACACTTGACTCGTTTTCTTTGTTTGTGTTAATACTAATTTTGCGAAACACTTTGTTTGTGTTAATACTAATAACCATGCTTGAAACACTTGACTCGTTTTCCTTTGTTTGTGTTAATACTAATAACCATACTTGAAACACTTGACTCGTTTTCCTTTGTTTGTGTTAATACTAATAACCATACTTGAAACACTTGACTCGTTTTCCTTTGTTTGTGTTAATACTAATAACCATACTTGAAACACTTGACTCGTTTTCCTTTGTTTGTGTTAATACTAATAACCAACTTGAAACCTTGACTCGTTTTCCTTTGTTTGTGTTAATACTAATAACCATACTTGAAACCTTGACTCGTTTTGCTTTGTTTGTGTTAATACTAATAACCATGCGAAACACTTGACTCGTTTTGCTT
Organism: Tachypleus tridentatus; assembly: GCF_004210375.1. Classification (NCBI taxonomy): domain Eukaryota; kingdom Metazoa; phylum Arthropoda; class Merostomata; order Xiphosura; family Limulidae; genus Tachypleus; species Tachypleus tridentatus. Next base: position 55,290,703 of record NW_027467782.1, read on the forward strand.
TGTTTGTGTTAATACTAATAACCATGCTTGAAACACTTGACTCGTTTTGCTTTGTTTGTGTTAATACTAATAACCATGCTTGAAACACTTGACTCGTTTTGCTTTGTTTGTGTTAATACTAATAACCATACTTGAAACAGAAACTTGACTCGTTTTCTTTGTTTGTGTTAATACTAATAACCATGCTTGAAACACTTGACTCGTTTTCCTTTGTTTGTGTTAATACTAATAACCATGCTTGAAACACTTGACTCGTTTTCCTTTGTTTGTGTTAATACTAATAACCATACTTGAAACACTTGACTCGTTTTGCTTTGTTTGTGTTAATACTAATAACCATACTTGAAACACTTGACTCGTTTTGCTTTGTTTGTGTTAATACTAATAACCATACTTGAAACACTTGACTCGTTTTGCTTTGTTTGTGTTAATACTAATAACCATACTTGAAACACTTGACTCGTTTTCCTTTGTTTGTGTTAATACTAATAACCATACTTGAAACACTTGACTCGTTTTGCTTTGTTTGTGTTAATACTAATAACCATACTTGAAACACTTGACTCGTTTTGCTTTTTTGTGTTAATACTAATAACCATACTTGAAACACTTGACTCGTTTTCCTTTGTTTGTGTTAATACTAATAACCATACTTGAAACACTTGACTCGTTTTGCTTTGTTTGTGTTAATACTAATAACCAATGAAACACTTGACCTTTGTTTGTGTTAATACTAACCATGCTTGAAACACTTGACTCGTTTTGCTTTGTTTGTGTTAATACTAATAACCATACTTGAAACACTTGACTCGTTTTGCTTTGTTTGTGTTAATACTAATAACCATACTTGAAACACTTGACTCGTTTTGCTTTGTTTGTGTTAATACTAATAACCATACTTGAAACACTTGACTCGTTTTGCTTTGTTTGTGTTAATACTAATAACCATACTTGAAACACTTGACTCGTTTTGCTTTGTTTGTGTTAATACTAATAACCATACTTGAAACACTTGACTCGTTTTGCTTTGTTTGTGTTAATACTAATAACCATACTTGAAACACTTGACTCGTTTTGCTTTGTTTGTGTTAATACTAATACAAACAAACTAAGAGGATTTAAAAATACTGATATAATAGAAATCAACTTCATCATAAAAACCAAGGTTTTATTTCACAGTGGAATAAAAAGTCACTTTAACATAAAGTGGAATTTTGAAACAATTAACAATATTCTAATTTAAGAAGTAAACATTGGAATCTATCATAATTACTGGTTTTAACAACACATAACAAGCAGCTCGTCTCTGTCTAGTAGGTTAAGATTCTTCTCAATTCCATCATACAAAAAATTATTCATCGATTATATCACAAGATAAAGGTTTTTTACGTTCATTTACTTTATAAATAAATAATTACTAATAATAGTAATTAATGATTTTAATCATTCAAGACGCTCTCAAGAATTTTCAAGAGCTGTAATAGACCTGACTAGACTTAAGTTTTGAAGAGATAACTTTCGGTTATTGACACTGAATCCCGATTTCGATACCCGTGATTGACATAGCACAATATAGCCCGTTGTGTTTGACTAAATATAAGCAAGTTATCTTCAATATACATATGTTTGTTTAACAAAGCTACAATAAACAATACGAACATATATGAAACAGAATGAAAAGCGAAATTTTTTCACATCGAATACTCAGATGTCATATAAATATATTAAGTTTTATACCGAAGAATAAATAAATAAATAAGTGGAAACCATGGCGGATTACATTATAACACGGCCCGACACAGCTCGGCACGGCCACGTGGTTAAGGCACTAGACTCGTAATCTGAGGGGCGCAGGTTTGAATCCCCGTCACATCAAACATGGTCGCTCCTTCAATCGTGAGGGCGTTATAATGTGACGGTCAATCCCACCATTCGTTGGTAAAGAGAAGCCCAAGAGATGGCGGTGGGTGGTGATGATTAACTGCTTCCCTGTAGTCTTAAACTGCTAAATTAGTGTCGGTTAGCGCAGATAGCCCTCGTGTAGCTTTGCGCGAAATTCATAAACAAGCAAACAATACATAATAACACACCCTGGCGGCGAATATTCGTTTTATTTTTTTTTCCTCCTCTGAAAAAACAAAACAAAATTACAGATATATGAATGTGTATAATTCTGTCTACTGTCGTTTTGATGAAACAGTAGGTTTGTAGTACAGATTAACTTATGATGTTTGAAACATGAAAAACATCGACCACAATTTGTTGATTTTGCTTTAGCTTACAAAAAAACAAACAAACCCAAGATGATTGTTTTATGGAACTTTATATATGGAACATATTCAGTCATCAAATGTTTTTCATGTGAATTTTTCTGTGAATTACTTGCCCACCCCTTCTCGGTAGTTTACGGACTTAATAAACTGGGGTTCGATTGCTCGCGGGTAACGAGAGCAGATGGCTCAATGCGTCTTTATGTAAGAACAACAAACTGCTGTAAAATATTTTGTAAAACAATAATCTATAGGGGCATTTTAAAGTCATGTTTGAAGTAAAAGGTGAAAGTAAACAGATCAGAGCGACATCGCACAGTTTATTGGTATAAACGTTGTTTTATATGAGAGGTAAAATGTATCAAACATAACATTACGTATAGCGAAACGTGAATAATGAGTTATAGAAGGGCTCAATTTAACGGTTGTTATTATTGCAGCGAAACGTTAGTTATAAACAAACATAGAAAGATTTCGCTTTACTTTCATTACAGCGAAACGTGAATTGAGAGTTATTTTAAGTCTGAAACGAAAGGTTGTCGTTACTACAATGAAACGTTAGCAATACATATAGACGTATTGCATTTACTCTTTATGGAGTGGCACGTGAATTGCGCTACCTATTATCAAAACGAAATGGTGTGTTACGTATAGAATCAAATCTCATTTTCTGTCAACGCAACCTGAACGCAACATTTATACGTACAAATATTTACTATATTTTCAACTTTGGGCCCAGCATGGCAAAATGGGCTAAGACGTGCGATCGTAATTTGAGAGTCGCGGATTCGAATCCTCGTTACACCAAACACGCTCGCCCTTTCAGTCGTGGAGACGTTATAAAGTGACGGTCAATCCCACTGTTCGTTGATAAAAAGAGAAGCCTAAGAGTTGGTGGTGGTTGGTGATGACTAGCTGGCTTCCCTCTAGTCTTACACTGCTAAATTAGGGACGGGTAGCGAAGATAGCCCTCGTGTAGCTTTTGCGCGAAACTAAAAAAACAAACAAACCTTTCAACCCAGCTTAGTGTATGCCTACCTGTTTTAAATGACTTTTAGTACTCACTTGTTGACACCAGAGTCTATATATCTAAACTAATAACGCTTTTACTACTCGAAAAACAAACCCTAAACAAGGCTTAGCAATAGTTTACATATTCGTTTTGTATCACCCGCGTTACGTCATTCTAGTTAAAACGAACGAAGCACGAATACTTAATCAAGTTAATTACATGAAACAAAAGTTTTATATTATAACTGTCAGCGTCGAAACTGAAACATTTTTTTACTTTCAAGTGAAAGAGATCACATTTGATAAATTCGTTTTACCACAAGAGCCCGGCATGGCTAAGCGTGTTAAGGCGTGCGACCTGTAATCTGAGGGTCGCGGGTTCTCATCCCGGTCGCGCCAAACATGCCTGCCCTTAGCCGTGAAGACCGTTATAATGTGACGGTCAATCCCACTATTCATTGGTAAAGAGTCGCCCAAGAGTTGGCGGTGGGTGGAGATGACTAGCTGCCATCCCTCTAGTCTTACACACCGCTAAATTACGGACGACCAGAAATAGATAGCCCCCGAGTAGCTTTGTGCAACATTCCAAAACAAACAAAACAAACCGTCTTACCACAAAAAATGAAAGCTGCATTTAAATAAAATGTATTAATTGGATAACGAAACTGTTTTCGGCAGGATTGTTTAAACCTAAACTCAAATATTTATGTTATCGTGTTATCAACGCCAGTTTGCCACCTAGTGGTATGCCTGCGGACTTATAGTAGTGCTAGAAACCGAGTTTCGATACACGAGATGGGCAGAGCACAGATAACCCTTTATGTAGCTTTGTGCTAAATAAAAACAAACAAACAAATGAATTTGTTTCGTTCTTCGTACTAATTAAACTTCGTAGTTAATTAACTAATTGTCGCTACTTATGATAAATCATATGTTAGCTGTGAGGTGGGGTGTTTAATATGAAACAATATACACACACGTATATATAACAGATTCTTATGCATCACCAGAATAGAAAGTCATGATCAACCTTGTTTGTTTGATTGTGAATTTCGCACAAAGCTACTCGAGGGCTATCTGTGCTAGCCGTCCCTAATTTAGTAGTGCAAGACTAGAGGAAAGGCAGCTAGTCATCACCACCCACCGCCAACTGTTGGGCTACTCTTTGCAAACGAATAGTGGGATTGATCGTCACTTTATAACGCCCCACGGCTGAAAGGGCGAGCATGTTTGGTACGACGGGGATGCGAACCCGCGACCCTCAGATTACGAGTCGCACGCCTTAACACGTTTGGCCGTGCCGGGCTATTCAACAACCTTGAGCTACAGATATGTTTCAAAGCTTTTCTATATCATTTAACTATCACCTGTTATTATATTGTTTCAATATATCAATAATCTAATTATTTTAATTTTACTGTTAATTTCTGTAGCCATGGTTTTCAATGTTTTATTATAATCTACCTAAAGATTTTTTTTCAAATGATGACACAACTACGTCTGCTGTAGTACCTACGACGTCCACAAGATGTTCCTTTGTTTTAGTTACGATGACAAATATGAGCTCATATAGTCCTAGGACTGAAGAGGTCAATAAATTATGTGTTATACAACCGCGATACACATGATGATCGATAACAAATTATCTTTGTGTGAACAATGTTAAACATCTGCGACACGCGAAACACATGGTGTTACACAATAAATTATGTGTGTTGTACGTTTGTGAAACGCGGATAAGCACGTGGTAATAGTAGGTAAAAATTTTTGCTAAAAGTGAAGGACAATCAGAAATATGTGTGAGTATTGTTGAGTTGTTTTAATCCTTTGTTTTCACTTAAATTTCGTCTATTTATTTATTTATCTTGGCTGTCTCTTCTGTCTGAACGAAACTAATTCATTCGAGTTAATTTGTGAAATATAAATTAATACACACAACTTTCTCGTCTATCGTTCTGTGAAGACGAACAGTGTTGTTATTTCTGGTTTGTGATGAAAATAAAACTGTATTATTTAATATTAAACACAAGTACTCCCCTGCCCCTAGTTTTGACGTCAGAGACCATCAAGGTTAACAGTAGGCGAGCCGTACATGGTTAAAGATATTAAGTTAAATTAATACTAGAATAACAAAGTCCTAGAAACGTTGGAAGATACAGCAGTTAGTTAAGAGTAGAGCTATGTATACTAAAATCGTAATGAATATTAAGTTTTTATTAATTTAATTACGAGTTTTCTTTCTTTGAATTGTATAACTATTTTTTTTTTTGCTAGTTTGATATCAGGCCCGGCACGGTTAAGCGTGTTAAGGCGTGCGACTCGTAATCCGAGCGTCGCGGGTTCGCATCCCCGTCGCGCCAAACATGCTCGCCCCTTTTAGTCGTGGGGGGCGTTATAATGTGACGGTCAATCCCACTATTCGTTGGTAAGAGTAGCCAAAAGTTGGCGGTGGGTGGTGATGACTAGCTATCTTCCCTCTATGCTTACACTGCTAAATTAGGGACGGCTAGCGCAGATAGCCCTCGAGTAGCTGCGCAAAATTAAAAACACAAACATAATTTGATATAGCTGTTACTACAAACAACAACTACGTGTTATGTACAGTTTTAGTTATAAACACACAGAGATATGCAGTAAATAAACAGAAAAAATAAACATGAAAAGCGCGTGAGCTACTTATACTTTGTAAAGACATTGCTGAATCATCCAGGTGAACAGAAGTTGTTTAATAGGAGGTAATTTTAATATGCTTTAAAGTTTATTTAATAGTTCATGAATAAAAAATGTAACGAGGTGTTTCTTTGGGGCAGTAAATAAAATTATGATGGAGAATTCTTTATGGGTAACATTCGTTACTAATTCAATAAGCAACATGCATACATATAAATATTTCAACTATCTGGAGCTTCGAAATCTTAGAATTCGTTTGTTTGAGAATTTGTTTGTGGTTGTTAAGTGCAATGGTGCACAATGGAATATCTTTGGTCTGCTTGCTGCGAGTATTGAAACCAGTTTTACCGTTATAAACCCTGATGTTTGCCCTGAGGCAACAGGGTAATAGGAATAACTTCTGGTATCTGTTGGTTTTAGTCGGCACAAAGTTACATAACGAGTTATCTGTACTATTCTCACCATAGGTATCGAAACCAGGTTTTAACCTTATAGCTTTCAAACATACCACCGAGACTCTTGTGGGGCTGAGTTCTCAAACTCAGAATTAATGATTTCATTGTGCGATGTAGCACTGTTAAATATATCACATTTTATTATTAACGTCGTTTCAAACTCAGGTCTCTCAGGGTTTTACAACGAGTCACGTAATCACGCTATTATAACCAATGTGAAATATCCTTTAAAATACATAGACTCGTTCTGACTGCAGATTTGACAATCGCCTCTAGAAACAAGCTAATACCACTTTAATGATTGTTCAGAGAATATACCTCACCTTGTTCTACGGTTTTATAGCTAGCTGTTTTATTATATACTTAGAAGTTATTTACATAACAATAAACTATTGAAATAGTCATTAACTACCAGCTAATGACTTTAAATGTTTAAACTAATAATGATAATAACAAGCATATCTTGAAGAATGTTGGATTTAAAACTAAATTAATGTTTCTATTGTTTATGTTTTCTAATGTTTATGTTTCTAATGTTTATGTTTTTAATGTTTATGTTTCTAATGTTTATGTTTCTAATATTTATGTTTCAAATATTTATGTTTCTAAAGTTTATGTTTCAAATATTTATGTTTCTAATGTTTATGTTTCTAATGTTTGTTTCTAATGTTTATGCTTCTAATATTTATGTTTCTAATTTTTATGTTTCTGTGTTTATGTTTCTAATATTTATGTTTTAATGTTTCATGTTTCTAATGTTTGTTTCTAATGTTTATGCTTCACAATATTTTATGTGTTTTTCTAATGTTTATGTTTCTAATATTTATGTTTCCAATATTTTATGTTTCTAATATTTATGTTTCTATATTTCATGTTTTAATGTTTTATCATTT
>NW_027467782.1:55298501-55333943 GCF_004210375.1 Tachypleus tridentatus
ACAACTGTCTTCTTTTGCAGCTGATATTTAGCAGTATGGGCAACATAAAAATATCTCAATATTCATTTGACATGAATGAATTACAGATGAAAAAAACTGTAACATATTGACTACCACTATGTACCAAGTCTACATTGAGGGAATAGCAGATGATACTTGTTACATCTTGACAGACTAGACAGTTTATCAGGTGTACATCTTGACAGACTAGACAATGTACCAAGTCTTTGTCTTGACAGACTCAGACAACGTGCCTAGTCTACATCTGACAGGGCTAGACAGTGTACCAACAGTACACCCTGACATACTCAAAGCACTGTACCAACACTACATCATGATAGACTGAAAAGCAGTGTACCAACACTACATCCTGACATACTAAAAGCAGTGTTTGTTTGTTTGTTTTTTTTTGAATTCTCAAGCACAAAGCTACCTATAGGGCTATCTGTGCTAGCCGTCCCTAATTTAGCAGTGTAAGACTAGAGGGAAGGCAGCTAGTCCAGACTAAATACTGTATCAAACTACATTCCAACATAAACATTGTATGATGACTACACCCCTGAGAGATTAGCTAAGTTTACTACAGACTCCAACAGACTAAACATTGTATGATGACTACACCCTGAGAGATTAGCTAAGTTTGCTTACATAATTACAGACTAAATACTGTATCAGAACTACATTCCAACAGACTAAACATTGTATGATGACTACACCCTGAGAGACTAACTGTATCAGAACTACATTACACCCTGAGAGTATGACTAAAATACTGTATCAGAACTACATTCCAACAGACTAAACATTGTATGATGACTACACCCTGAGAGATTAGCTAAGTTTACTACATAATTACAGACTAAATACTGTATCAGAACTACATGTTGACAGCAGACCACGTGATATATAGACAATGTCTAATTCATTAGGATATAGCATTGTATCATTTGCTAGTTTGTCAGAATATAGAATAATGAGACATCTTTCAATGTCTAGTCACACGAAACTGTATAATACCTCATTTCTTTCTTTAAAATCATGTGTAAGTGGAATCAAATTGTAACAGTGGAAAATGTACATAATATTGATGACAGTAGAGAATGAAGAGGCAGCAGGTGGAAGATTATCACAAACTGACATAATCCCTGAGCATTTAGCAGTATGTATGACAGTGCATTATCTGTATAAAATTATGTATTAATATTCATATAGTTTTCATACAACTCCAGTTCTTACACAACTGATTTCTCTTTGTCTCTGACACCCTAACTCTTTTGTACAACTAAAAGGAAAACATGATATAAGAAAAGTTCTTACCTAACCCTCCACGCAGAGACACAGGGGATATTTCAGAGAGGTACATTGGTACAAGGGCAGTATTCAAACCTAGATAATTATGATAAAGACAGATATTTTTACTTCATATCTATTATTTTGGATACTTTGATTGAAAAAAAATGTTTTTTGTTTTGTTTTTGGTTTTTTTTTAAGATCTTATTCGTGTGTATTTATGGTATTTTCTACTAAATACATTTCATCCTGTAACATTAAATATGTCCAATGATTCTGATGAATCTCACCAGATGGTGCTAGCTGTACAAATGAAATCTACAGTTTTTTTTAATACTTTTTTTTTTTACTAGGGTTAATCATAATAAAAATACGGGAATTACAACAGGCCTAAAGCCTACTTTGAAAGATCAAGGTGGAAAGAAACCTTTAAAAAATAATACAGAAGAGTTCCTCGTAATAAAGTCAACAAAGGATAACGTGACAGAGATAAGTGAGGTGGGTGAATGAATGGAAGATGACTTCTGATTATTGTAGATGTAAGATAATGCGTGTGGGATATGACAACTTAAATTATGAGAATAATTTTGATGTGAATAACCTCGGCAGTGTCATAGAAGAAAAATATTTTACTATTCTGGTCCATCTGTCTCTTAAGCCATCCAAGTAGTGTGCTGTTGCTAGTGGCAGCACATACAGGAGTTTAGATTCTATCCACTGAAACAATAAATATAAGTCTGATAAAGTTACAAGGTCATTGTATAGGCTGCATTTGGAATAGTGTATTTAATCTGGGATCCATATCTCAGAAATAACACTGAGTTGCTGAAAAGGATTTATAGGAGGGCTTCTAAGATGGTTCTTAGGATATAAAGGTTATTATATTAAGATAAGTTAAGATTTCTGAACTTATTTTCTCTTGAAAATGGAAGAGTTCGATGAGATCTTTAAAGGAATCGATTCTGTAAATGTATCATCTTTTTTGTTTTGTATTTAACGGTGGTCATGGTAAGGCCAGCAGACACAATTATAAATTTTGGCATTGTGGGATCATCTTTATACAAGGTGGTTAGTCTTTGGAATAGATTTCCTTCAGATATGGTAAATGCAATAGATATCCTTCAGATATGGTAAATGCAGTTAATTGAGCTTAAGGGAAAATTTGATACGTATTTGAATGAAAAGGAGCTTCCAGTGTTTAATTTAGCAGATAGGATGGTCTAGATGCATCAAAAGCTCCCTTATCGTCTCTTAATGTTATGCTACGGTACTAAAATGTTACAGTTAGAGTTGATATCTGAACATCTCTAAAGTAAGAAACGTTTTTTTTCGCGTTTCATAATTTGAAGTATTTTCAACAAGCTCAGACATCAGGCTTCACAAATCAATAATGTTTTGCATCTGTGGCAGAATAAGGAACCAATCATATTTCATTAACATCAGAAATGAAATGTTCCACTTTGTATTACAAATAATAAAATACAAGGAATAAACATATTTAGTAGCACGCAAAATAAATTTTTATTTGCCATTAAATAAATTATTTAAGGCAACAGGAGGCATTCAAATTAATGTTGCCAAGAAAATAACAGGTTTAATGCTTGGACGAAATGTAAAGTGAAGAAAAAATTTGGCATTTTTTTGTTGCAGGAAACAAAACATGTGAAGTCATCCAAGGACAAAGTGATGGTAAAAGGAAAGGAGATGCTTAACTAAACCTATTAGTGAGTTAGCTCCAGTGTATTTTAAATCTATGTAATTTAGTGATCACATTAACAGAGAAATAATGGAGGGATAAATACCCCTGCAGCATACAGAGGATATTTATTATGTTTACTTTGGTTAAAATTGAAAGAAACAAAAGTAAGATAAAAAAGAAAGAACCACGATCAGAAACGTTTTTTTGGAATTTCGCACAAAGCTACTCGAGGGCTATCTGTGCTAGCCGTCCCTAATTTAGCAGTGTAAGACTAGAGGGAAGGCAGCTAGTCATCACCACCCACCGCCAACTCTTGGGCTTCTCTTTTACTAACGAATAGTGGGATTGACCGTCACATTATAACGCCCCCACGGCTGGGAGGGCGAGCATGTTTATGCGACTGGCGCGAACCCGCGACCCTCAGATTACGAAGCGCACGCCTTAACGCGCTAGGCCATGCCAGGCCCCGATCAGAAACACTCAGGCCCGTAGAGCACAAAAATAACACATAGAAGTAAATAAAACAGAGTTATTAAAACTTGAATAGATATGGGAGTAAAGGGTACAAACGTTTGTATTAGTAGAAAGGTCATGAATTATTAGTATAAATGTTCAAAATAAAAAACAACTTTGAAACTCACTGTAAGCCAAACAATCACACAGTAAATTCCAATTAGTAAATTTTCTAAAAAGGAGAGAGTTAGGTTCATGGATCATTGAAGTAGAATGAAAATGGTTATCCAGTTTTAACTGGATGTTCTCTAAATGTGTCTTAAAGATCTGAAACCATAATAACGAAAAATAATTATCTGTAAGATGCAGAATAAACCTCAAATCCACAAGTTGGAGGTAAAAAATATGATTATGTGTTAATTTATCCATACACCTCTGAAACGTAGAATCTTCACCAGTATGAAGCGTGATGGTTTGTTTGTTTGTTTAGAATTTTGCGCAAAGCTACTCAAGGGCTATCTGCGCTAGCCGTCCCTAATTTAGCAGTGTAGGACTAGAGGGAAGGCAGCTAGTCATCACCACCTACCGCCAACTCTTGGGCTACTCTTTTACCAACGAATAGTGGGATTGACCGTCACATTATAACGCCTCCATTGCTGTAAGGGCGAGCATGGCCAGGTGGTTAAGGCACTTGACTCGTAATCTGAGGATTGCAGGTTCTAATCCCTGTCAAACTAAACATGTTCGTCCTTTCAGCTGTGGGGGCGTTAAAATGTACGGTCAATCCCACTATTCGTTGGTGAAAGAGTTGCCCAAGAGTTGGTGCGGGTGGTGATAACTAGACGCCTTCTCTGTAGTCTTACACTGCTAAAATAGGGACGGCTCATGTAGCCCCCATGTAGCTTTGAGTGAAATTTGATCAAGTTTTACTTCGTTACATTCACTTTATAATATTAATAACCAAATCATTGAATATGAACTGCAGATATTTGTAAGGATTTCAAACAAAACTTGATTACTTACACAAATGTTATTTTGTTTCATTTTGAGTAAATGATGAAAAGTCGTATGTGCTTATGTCACAGATACCTTTCGAATATCTCATCCCCTATATCAGACGTTTAGGTCGGAGTTGGTTCGATTGTACAGGCACCAATCAACAATGGTGTCACAATGTGAGATTAAACTTGAAGGCATCATAAAAGCCACTACACAGACACCATTGAGAATTATGGTTAACAAACCATATGAAGAATCCATTAATACACACATAGTAGGGAATACACCCACAGCGTAGATTGGTTACACTATATACTTTTTTAGCATGTACCTAGGCAAAGCTGCAATGAGGAATATATCAGTTCAAGCATGTTACAGGCATACGCGCATTAATTCTGCTTTTAATAGATAGTGACAAAAAATGACCCATTCGTAGAACATACTTTTAAATAACATGAAAGTGAATGCTGTTCCTTATTGGTAACACGGCAGCCATTTATCAACCTGTTCTGTCTTTTAGTACTTTCACAAGTATTTCAACTTACATATAGAAAAAAATGTTCACTTTAAAAAACTTGGGTGTCCCGGTGCCAGGCAACAAGCCTTTCTATTTTCCTGGAGCTTACAAAGTCAACAGAAAGCTTATACATAATGTTCAATATAAAATAATGTTCCTAGATATCTAAATTCGTCAACAAGGAAGAATAAATGTCATGAAGCTAATGGGTCAGGTCCTTAAAAAGGAAGAATTGGTAATAATCCATGCTCGTGATTAAGTGATGTTGGTTTATGTTATCTTAACTACGATATTAAGATATAATTATATAAACAGTTAGATCACCGATTGCACGTTAATTCCAGGCTGTCTCCTGATACTTATTATACAGCTTGGTACACTGAAACAAAATTAAGGTAAAATGCTTTATTTAAGCACACACCAACATGCCCAGAGTGGACTTAGTCACAGTAAAGGATTCAGACACATAAGAAATGGAAAAATACAATTGTTTTAAATTTTATAGACACCCTATAGAGATTCACAATAACACAGTATGCAATACAGTCAAGAAAACTCCATTAAACACGTTCAGAAGTTGTTCCGTGTTGCCTCCTACCAACTCATGAAATTATAAAATTAAGTGAAACATGTAAGTGTAATCACATTTTGACCAATGTTCCCTTACAATACTTTAATTTAGCATAATGCAACACTTATTTAGTGCATTTCAGTTAAAATGTTAAAAAAAATCTAACTTTCATTTCTGTGCAATTCTGAGGAGTCATTCCTGTAAACAATGTATTTACATAAATGTAATGTCCTTGGTGAATATTTTTCGATTAGAATATATAGTGCTTTAAATGTTTATGTCCTTGAAACGCTATCAGTAAGAGGTTTGTAATAACTTCGTTTATAAATAATATTTACTTTGCCAAACAACAGACCATCTTCTAAAATTTGTCACAAGTAAACCTTTTCCAAAACAACATTGAGCAACACGAATTTAAAATTGTATTTAAAACCGGTTGAAAAAAGATTGACCACTCAGCTCAAAACCAATCACATAATTTGTAAGTTACACCAGACTGATTCTTAAAAACGATTAATACTCGTAGATAATAAAGTAATTAATTAATTTTTTTGTATAGAAAAGTAACAATTCTATGTTCACGTTTTGATGCCTATTGCTTTAAAACATAACAAAAAGTTACCATACGACTAAATTATTCATAATTTGAAACAAAATTGCCTTTTTAAAATAACACAGTATAAAGAACTGTCTCTCTAGTGATGGTGAGTAGGCTTACCACAATTAAAACCTATAATAAGGCGACCGAAGATAAGCATTTCGATACTATGGGACGCTTTGCTAAGACCCATGAATGCACCTCCCAGTATTGCAAGAACGTTGTTGAGGAGAAGACCCCCTTTCCTGTTGAAAAACAAAATTATATTACTTAACTAGTGTTGTATATACACCATAATAAGCATACAAGACATAGAGTAAGTAGAAAATAATCACATTAATAACTCATGAACGAAACCAAAGAGCAAATAAAAATCAGGATGACAAAGCGACAACAATCGTTCTACTAAAATTTGAAATCTCTCACCTTCCAAACCGATTAGCAACTGTCCCTCCTGAAATTCCTCCTAACATTCCACCTATGGCGAATATAGAAACTGTGACGGACCACAGAAATTCTCTGAAAGCATTCGTTATAATCTCTTCTGTTCTCCTTTCATATATGTCTGATATAAATTCTTTAATAAGCTGGAAGACATACAATAAATTTCACCTTATTATTTACTTTTATTACTATTTTACCTCAGTATACGTACGTAAATCTATCACAAAATGCACAAAATGGGGAAAAAAAACAGATAATGACGAAAGCCAATTTATGATAAGTGTCAAAAACAGTGATCGAAGTTCAAGAAAATGCATTTCGTTGTGTGCGGGGATTTTTATTTGATTTTTTAAAAGGCCGTTTTATTCTCAAACTACAAAATAATGTGCGCCGTAATGCTGATATTTGATTTTCTATATATATTGGTTTTTTAAAAATGTTTTAGAACATGCGCGTGCAGTGAAGTACCCTACGTTCGTTCGTAAATTCAAAATAACAGAGCCTATACGTTTAACGTATTTAGACAATGTGTACTGGTGCTGTGTATATACATATATACACCTTTTCAAAAGTATAAATTATCTAATATCTTACGTGGTTTTGTAAGCTACTCGAGGGCTATCCGCGCTGGCCGTCCCTAATTTAGCAGTGTAAGACTAGAGGGAAGACAGCCAGTCATCACCACCCACCGCTAACTCTTGGGCTACTCTTTTACCAATGAATAGTGGGATTGACCGTCACCCTATTACGCCCACACGGCTGAAAGGGCGAACATGTTTGGTGTGATGACGGATTCGATCTTGCAACCTGTTTCATTGCGACTAGAGCGTCCTAACCACCAGAACATCATAAACCAAGAAGTGTCTGAGCTTTTATGGCTACGTTTTGAGTGCCATAATACAGTGAAGTTAGAATGTTTTATTACTAAGTATTTATAGAGTAATTAAGTGCTAATAAAAGCAGAAGTGAAAACAGGCATAAAATACAAATGTATTATTATATTTCTCCTCCTTCTTTTCAATGAAAATGAACTGCTCCAGTCACACATTGACACTTTACACAGTGATAAATTGTCATCCACCAAATATCACTACACCAGTACAGTGTTTATAAAGGTATAGAAAATGATACCATTCCCAGCATTATTGTGGTAATTTCGTTCATCGTTCCTAAGACTGAAATTATACGTGACACACGTGTGTACAAATAATAAGTTTGGGCAGGTGAAGGTTACTAGTACTCGACAGATACTATTCCCAGCAGTATTGTGGTAATTTCGTTCATCGTTCCTAAGACTGAAATTATACGTGACACACGTGTACAAATAATAAGTTTGGGCAGGTGAAGGTTACTAGTACTCGACAGACCGTAACAAAATTTTATGTTTCAGTTGGATCTGTATAGACACTCTGAAGTGTGTTAATGAAACCAGTTCTGTTGATCATAAAAGTGGCCAAGGTAAAAACCCAAATCCTTCAAAGATTAAGTAACAGGACAAGGCAGTACAGATCTTGTCGGTGAATTAGGTTTAACTACAGGTGCGAATGTTAGTTCCGGCACAGTAAGATAATTATTAATATGTAGCTGTCTTAACGGACATTAGCTGCTCGAAACATTGCTGAAATGAGGTAACCATCCAGACCAAGGTGTTGATAGAGTCATTAGACCACAAAAAAGTAACAATCAAAGATACTCGAGGGCTATCTGCGCTAGTAGTCCCTAATTTAGCAGTGTAAGACTAGAGGTAAGGCAGCTAGTCATCACCACCCACCGCTAACTCTTGGGCTACTCTTTTACCAACGAATAGTGTGATTGTCCGTTACATTATAACGCCCCTACGGCTGAAAGGACGAGTATGTTTGTTGTGACGGGGATTCGAACCCGCGACCCTCAGATTACAAGTCGAACGCTTTAACCCATCTGGCCATGCCGGGCATAAGCTGGAGACATGTGTTCCTTACAACTGAATCTAATTTCAGATTATCTGGCAACAATAAACGATAGCAGATAGTAGAACTGTATCACGATTACCGTATAGCGTCTGCATGTGAAACATTCTGGAAAGGAATATGAACCTGGGCTAACTAATAATGATGCACGTGTACAAAAAACAACAACAAAAAACTGTTGTCACTTTGACTGCTAATAGGTACAAGCAAATTGTAATGCATCACGTTATTTCCTTGGGAAATAATACTTGTTGGGCAGAGAGTTATATTTTAGCATGACAATGGACCCAAACATGAGGCAAATATGGCGAAACGATAGCCAGTTTAAAGAAAACGAATGAATACTGTCCACCAAGGTGTGACCAACACGTGATCATAAAATATAATATTATTAGGATAGCTGTGAAACATTGACGTTGATAAAGTATGGTAACATAAAAACAGAAAGCGCATTGACCTTTATGTATTTATTTACAATTATTATTGTCAACCACATATATTTGATAGTAATATGAAGCTTCCCAAGAAGTTTACTCGGCTGTTAATAAACTAAATACGTTTTATCATCGTAAGCCTAAAACTACGCTATTCTTAACTGGAAAATATCGCACAATTTTACGCATAACATGTGTCGTCCAGTTTCATCCACACGGAAATGCGTCAAGACATTGAAGAAAACCCCAAACATTTCTACACAGAAATTCCTTGGCGTGAGTTTACTGTTCTTACCCGTTTATTAAGTAACACTCTTAATAATATTACTGTTTATGCAAGTAGAATTGTTTTGAACTTCGGTCAAAGTTACGCAACGCTTAACTGCGCTAGCCGTTCTTAATTTAGCACTGAAAGACTAGAAGGAAGTCAGCTAGTTACTACCAACTTCTGTCAATGTGTGGTCTGCTCTTTTACCAACAAACAGTATGATTGCCCGTCACATTATGAATGCATCCACAGCATGTTTGGTGAGACTCGAACCCGCGACAATGAGATTGCGAGTCGCACATCTTAACTCTCTGGCACGCCACGCTGCCGTCTTCTATCTTTAACTGTTCTAGTTCATCTCGCGCCCTGATGTGACATTGAATAAATATAAAGAGAGCAGTAATATATGTAGTTTAAGTTTGAGACGTGTGAAAACAATCAGTATTACGAAAAGTTAACTGAACACCAGGCCCGGCATGGCCAAGCTTGTTAAGGCGTGCGACTCGTAATCTGAGGGTCGCGGGTTCGCATCCCCGTCGCGCCAAACACGCTCGCCCTCCCAGCCGTGGGGGCGTTATAATGTTACGGTCAATCCCACTATTCGTTGGTAAAAGAGTAGTCCAAGAGTTGGCGGTGGGTGGTGATGACTAGCTGCCTTCCTTCTAGTCTTACACTGCTAAATTAAAGACGGCTAGCACAGATAGCCCTGAGTAGCTTTGTGCGAAATTCAAAAACAAACAAACAAACTGAACACCATAGCGTTGTTTTATTATTATTTTAAACTGAGGAATACAAACAAATATATTTTTCTTTTCACTTAAATTAATGGAAATGTATTATGACTGATAAACAAAACATCCCTGTAATGGGCTTAGAATATTCTCAAGGGATCAACACACAAAACCATTTGTTTATTACATTTCAAAATATCTGTTTGTCGCATGCGACGGAGAAATATTATAGGTAGCAATAACAGTGGAGAATAAGTAACCTTTGTGAATTAGAACATTTCATAGAGTTATGATGGACAATTCATGAGATGTAATTGAATAAGTTACCTTTGTGAATTAGAACATTTCATAGAGTTATGATGGACAATTCATGAGATGTAATTGAATAAGTTACCTTTGTGAATTAGAACATTTCATAGAGTTATGATGGACAATTCATGAGATGTAATTGAATAAGTTACCTTTGTGAATTAGAACATTTCATAGAGTTATGATGGACAATTCATGAGATGTAATTGAATAAGTTACCTTTGTGAATTAGAACATTTCATAGAGTTATGATGGACAATTCATGAGATGTAATTGAATAAGTTACCTTTGTGAATTAGAACATTTCATAGAGTTATGATGGACAATTCATGAGATGTAATTGAATAAGTTACCTTTGTGAATTAGAACATTTCATAGAGTTATGATGGACAATTCTAAAGTTCTTTGTGAATTAGAACATTTCATAGAGTATGATGGACGATTCATAATTGAATAAGTTACCTTTGTGAATTAGAACATTTCATAGAGTTATGATGGACAATTCATGAGATGTAATTGAATAAGTTACCTTTGTGAATTAGAACATTTCATAGAGTTATGATGGACAATTCATGAGATGTAATTGAATAAGTTACCTTTGTGAATTAGAACATTTCATAGAGTTATGATGGACAATTCATGAGATGTAATTGAGTTATATTTGACCTAAAGTCCCAGAGTATCGACTAATGAATACGAAAATACACGTCTCAGCATCACAATCTTTCATGTTATGTGTCACTTGCTAATCTGTATGGTTCTGTGTATCTACCGCACCTATTTTATGTAATACGTTTTTTTTTCCAGGTATGAATATATTTGTAAGTGGGAGTTACGAACAGCGTTGAAACAAAATACAGAATTCTCTTGATTCAGAAATGCGGTTGTTGTAGCGCTCCCTGGTGGATGTGTGTGGAGTGCACTAATTTAATTAAGTAATATTAACTTTAAATGGGGACAGTTTGGATTACTGATGAAAGTTATTTTTGTGTCTAATATTCTTGTTGTCTTCTCATTGTGAACATACAGAATGAATTATTTGTCCACTGTCAACCTCTGGAAATCGATTTCTGGAATTTAACACTCTAAGTTGAATCACAGATCAGTGTATACGGTAATGGTGAATTTTAGGCGCTGTACTCAGTACTGCACAAAATGTGTTTTAGCGTATTACAGATATTAGATACAGTACAATAAAATTATAAAAAAGTCCCACCGGTCGTTGGTTACAAAACGTCTACCGAAAATACTCACCCTTTCAGTCATGATGCGTTATAACGTCACAGTTCATCCTATTATTAGTTAGTAAAGAGTAGCCCAAGAGTTGGTGATGATGGTGTTGTCTAGTTGCTTTCCCTCTAGTAAACCCATAACCATTCAAAATTAATATCGGCTGGTGCATCTAGCTCTCAAATACCTCAACAGCCAAATAAACAATAAAAAATAGAAAAGAACCACAGAACAGAAGTGTGTATATGTGGGGTCAGACACTTGTCTTTCACTTATTTTCAGTACTGAAATAAAACTTCTAATAATTTATGATGCAATATTGCAAAAATTATACGTTATGACGAATCTATCAAAATCACTGCAGTCCTTTCAGTGGTAATAGTAGAATTATTTGTTATCTGGACAGGCTAAAATGTTTTGATTGACAAAAGCAGAGAGCTTATAGTTTCTGTTCTTAACATTTCCGGCCCGGCATGGCCAAGCGTGTTAAGGCGTGCGACTCGTAATCTGAGGGTCGCGGGTTCGCATCCCCGTCGCGCCAAACATGCTCGCCCTTTCAGCCGTGGGGGCGTTATAATGTGACGGTCAATCCCACTATTCGTTGATAAAAGAGTAGCCCAAGAGTTGGCGGTGGGTGGTGATGACTAGCTGCCTTCCCTCTAGTCTTACACTACTAAATTAGGGACGGCTAGCACAGATAGCCCTCGAGTAGCTTTGTGCGAAATTCAAAAACAAACAAACAAAGAAACTTCCAATAATTTATGATGCAATATTGCAAAAATTGTACGTTATAACGAATCTATCAAATTAACTGCAGTCCTTTCAGTGGTAATAGTAGAGTTATTTGTTATCTGGACAGGCTAAAATGTTTTGATTGACAAAAGCAGAGAGCTTATAGTTTCTGTTCTTAACATTTCCTGGAAAGGAAGGCGTTTCGAAAGAACTGTTAGTTATTTATACGTATTTCTTGTGTTAAACAGGATTTGTCCAGCAAGACACATCAAGAAGGAAGTAAAATCAGTTTCAAGAGTTTTGAAACGACAGTCGAAATATCTGAAGACTTTTGTATACTCCAATATTTCATTCGTTATTATAAAGTTCAATAATCACGATTAATGTCTCCCGAATGTAACTTTATTAACTCATTATTTCGCTATTACAGTTTCATCAGAGGCTATCAATAGAAGCTGTAATAGCGAAATATTAAGCTAATAAAGTTATATTCTGGAGACACAGGTCGTGATTTTATTTACGTCTATAGAAATATCTCATAATGTACTCCAGTTTGTGTTAAACAAAGTTACAGGTTATAATTTAATTAATTATTTTTGTTGACATCTAAGTCGATGGTTATATATCCAAACAGTTTCTGATCATGCGTGTGGGTAGTTTTTACGTTGACCGGTTTCAGTTCAAGAAAATTTCGAAACGTACTGAATTGGGAATATACATTTCTTCAACAACAGGCCTGCCATGGCCAGTTGGTTAGGGTGCGCGACTTGTAATCCGAAGGTCATGGGTCCGAATCCTCGTCGCACTAAACATGCTCTCCATTATAGCCGTGGGGTGTTATAAGTGACGGTTAATCCCACTATTCGTTGGTAAAAGAGTAGCCCAAGAGTTGGCGGTAGGTGGTGATGACTACCTGTCTTACCTCTAGTCTTACACTGCTAAATTAGGGACAGCTAGCGCAGATAACTCTCGTGTATCTTTGCGCAAAATTCAAAAAAATGAACAAACAGTCTAGAGCGCTACCTAGTAGCGAGTTGGTTTAGTCTTCTCCATAAAGTTGGTTTTCATAATAAAAACAATGCAGTAATATTATGTCAAGAGAACGCGCGAAAGCAAGTTCAGCAACCCTTAACTACAAGTGTTATGCTGTCAATATATTTTTTTTCTAAGTAAAAATTCAGTTATTCGGTGTAAATACTTGGTTGTTGAAAGGTGAAACATAAAAGTATTAACCAGATAATACACGCAGAGCTCGCTCTGTGCGAAGCATTGATTCAGTTAGAATCAAATCACGATTACTATTGGATGGGAAAAAATGTTTGGTGTGCCATACTTAGCTGAATAAAAACTTGAATTAGGTACTCAAAGTAGCTGATAAAAAATTATACTATCGATGACGTACATCTTTGTAGTGTATAACTTGTTAATAACTTTGTTAACCTGAAGATGACCCAAGAAGGTCGATACGTTGTTTTGTACTTTATTTTAATTACAGTTTTAATACCCATACCAGCCGTCTTGAGAATATAAGTCCACATCCGAACTCGAAAAAATTATCCTTTATATCGATCCTACACGTCAGGGCTACCAAAGAAAATAAATATTTTTTTTCTACCTCTGTGTATCATAAAAGACCTTTTACTAACCTCTACACCAGGGGCGTAGATCCTGAGGGGGATAGAGGGTATATATCCCCTCTTCATTTTAGGTGGGGGTATGGTGCATACAATCATCCCCCCACAGTTTGATCTGTTGAATTGTTTTATTGCATCACAGGCCTACAAATTGTGTGTTTGTTCTTGTGATTCATGTGTTCTTACCAATTTTAATAGTTTTATTTCTAACTTCAAACATAATATGCTTATATCATTGTTAAACATAATTTTTAATATTTGTTCTAATTATTTTACAGTAAAAAATGTCCTTCTACATAAGCACGTGTTATATAATGGCTGATTTCCTAACGGAGATTACACGTAGTTTCCTACACAAATTTCAACCATCAACCAATGTGCACAAAGCCCCCAAGTCTCCTTATTATCTCCTTTTCTTTTATGGGTTTGCAATCCCTACCAGTTAAAAAAAACAAAAACGACTCTCTTCCATAATTATAACCTTCTACCCTCAAAGTCAGCTTAGAATAATATACAGACATAACCTCCACATTAAACGCCTACTTCTGTATAAGCACCTAAACTTGTTCTTCCTTGGCTCGTGTATAAATACAGCTGTAGTGACTGTAAGGTCACGTATATTGGAAAAACGAAATGCAACTTTAGAAACTATGCTGTGAACATTTAGGGTATCTAACAGAACCAGCCTCTCAGTACTTAAACCTAACCACTCATTCATTCGTACGTATTCTGAAACCACAGGTCAAAATATCACATTTAACGATTTCTCTATCATCACCACAGGAACTCTAGAACTTGAAGTCTATATTAAAAAAAAAGTCTTAAAGACCGCTTGACCCTTAATAATTCACAAAGCCCTTTAGACCTAAAATAGTTATAAATTTTCACATGTAACTCATTCACTGTGTAATATATATATAAGTTGTTTTATCCACCCACTTACAGATTTTCCTTATAAGTAAATAAACTAATGATTATGTTATTATATTACAACTATAGGAATAACCAGGGCGTAGATCCTGGGGAGATGGAGGGTATACATCCCCCTTCATTTTAGGTGGGGGTATGGTGCATACAATCATCCCCTACAGTTTGGTCTGTTGAATTTTTTTATTGCATCACGGGCCTACAACTTGTGTGTTTGTTCTTGTGATTCTCGTGTTCTTATCAATCGAATTACATAATTAGGCCTAGATGTAGAATTTTTCAGTAGCCGAAATGTACATCTTTAATATAGGCGTGCTTCTAAGCTTTTCGATCTTAGCGATAGTTCGTAAGTATCAGTCAGTAGGTCAAAGTGTATACGCAAGTATCGTGGCAACAAGATTACTCTGTGACTGCATGTTTACAGCTTTCAGGTTCACGTAATCAGAGATTACCAATTTGCAAATTGAACAGTTCAGATAAGTGGTTGTAAAATCATCCCCATCGGGTGTACAAAATCTACACCCCTGGCTGTAAATAACCATATTTAAAACACAATTTTCTGATTTCGTGGGTTAAAACGTGTTTCAATAAATTACACCAATTACTTGTAATGATTTAGTATGATGGAGACAACTTTCCAAAAACTGGAAAACAACAAACCTCAGTAGATTTTAATGTATGACATTCCAGATATAATACATGAAATGAACCTTCACGGTAAACCTATCGATTCTTAGACCATCATTCCCAAGGCTCAGTACATTAGAATCATCATAGGTTAACGTTTTGACGTTAAGTACTTCTAAGCAATAATGGAGAAGTTTTATCATTTTGTAAATTATGTTTCAGTCCTGATGGCTTTTTTTAATGAAAACTTTCTAACAATTTTCTAATCTGATAAGAGTTCCGGTAAGATGAAATATAATGATAATTGAACTGACATTGAGTGTGTTGTGAGTCAACCGAAGTGCCGAGATCCAGTGACTGGGGGAAAGGCCTATTTGCAGGAGACTACAAAAAAAAATATTGTTGAAATTCAATAAAGAGACAAAGAGTATTAAATCATCATCAACCTATTGTGACGTCACATCGTAGCTATCAACGTCAATTATATTATATGCGAGTGAAAATAAACCGAAAATCTATTTTAGGAATACTTAAACCACCATCTGAAACTGTTCTATAGTTCAACAAATAGCTGTATTTGCATAACTTAGATTATTCTTCTATTTTATGTTTCTGTAAATTCTTTATTTCTGTCAGAAGGTAAAACAAAGTGGTTTACGTTAGGCTTCACAGTCGGTGCAAAAACAAACAAACTGAAACTTAAAAATTATCTTAAACTGCTCTATTGACTGAATATAATTTAATATCCGTTCATGAAATAGAAATCCTTCTATATTTTATGTTCTTAAATCGTTACACTGGACAACAGAAACACATAAGTTAAAATCATGATGTATGTACGGTCATTAAAACACCCAGGTGTCAGCATGTGAAACTGAAAGCATAAAAAATAGTTGAAACTGCCGCTGAGTTTAAACAGTCAGTTGTTAGTTGTAGTTTTTCAGCCACTTTGACAAACTACAATAATTTTTTTTAGAATACCAACGCCTCCAGACACGCAAAATGCATCTACTCTTAATTTGTCGCTGTACTTGAATGTTTACATCTAAAACACGCGCTGCCCGCGTGAATAAATGGAATGTTTCACATATGTGTTTACCATGTATATTTATTACCAAGTTGTATGTAGCATTAAAAGAAAAATAGATAAAAATACAACTCAGAAAGAAACCATACATTTTTATCTTATTGAAATTCCAAAGCTGAAAAAACAGACTGTGCTTAACTGTGAACAAACCCGAATATAAACCCAATTTCGGACGAGCGAAAAGTGTTTCAAATAAAACATTAAAACATCCGTACAAGAAGTGTTTCAAATAAAACATTAAAACATCCGTACAAGAAGTGTTTCAAATAAAACATTAAAACATCCGTACAAGAAGTGTTTCAAATAAAACATTAAAACATCCGTACAAGAAGTGTTTCAAATAAAGTATTAAACATGTGTACAAGAAGTGTTTCAAGTAAAACATTAAAACATCCGTACAAGAAGTGTTTCAAATAAAACATTAAAACATCCGTACAAAAAGTCTTTCAAATAAAACATTAAAACATCCGTTCAAAAGTGTTTCAAATAAAACATTAAAACATCCGTTCAAGAAGTGTTTCAAATAAAACATTAAAACATCCGTACAAGAAGTGTTTCAAATAAAACATTAAAACATTAAAACATCCGTTCAAAAAGTGTTTCAAATAAAACATTAAAACATGCATACAAGAAGTGTTTCAAATAAAACATTAAAACATGCATACAAGAAGTGTTTCAAATAAAACATTAAAACATCCGTACAAGAAGTGTTTCAAATAAAACATTAAAACATCCGTTCAAAAAGTGTTTCAAATAAAACATTAAAACATGCATACAAGAAGTGTTTCAAATAAAACATTAAAACATCCGTACAAGAAGTGTTTCAAATAAAACATTAAAACATTCGTACAAGAAGTGTTTCAAATAAAACATTAAAACATGCGTACAAGAAGTGTTTCAAATAAAACATTAAAACATCCGTACAAGAAGTGTTTCAAATAAAACATTAAAACATTCCGTACAAGAAGTGTTTCAAATAAAACATTAAAACATTCTGTACAAAAAAGTGTTTCAAATAAAACATTAAAACATCCGTACAAGAAGTGTTTCAAATAAAACATTAAAACATCCGTACAAGAAGTGTTTCAAATAAAACATTAAAACATCCGTACAAGTAGTGTTTCAAAAAAAGCATTAAAATATGCGTACAATAAGTGTTTCAAATAAAACATTAAAACATCCGTACAAGAAGTGTTTCAAATAAAACATTAAAACATGCGTACAAGAAGTGTTTCAAATAAAACATTAAAACATCCGTACAAAAGTGTTTCAAATAAAACATTAAAACATGCATACAAGAAGTGTTTCAAATAAAACATTAAAACATCCGTACAAGAAGTGTTTCAAGTAAAACATTAAAACATTCGTACAAAATGTGTTTCAAATAAAACATTAAAACATCCGTACAAGAAGTGTTTCAAATAAAACATTAAAACATGCGTACAAGAAGTGTTTCAAATAAAACATTAAAACATGCGTACAAGAAGTGTTTCAAATAAAACATTAAACATGCGTACAAGAAGTGTTTCAAATAAAACATTAAAACATCCGTACAAAAAGTGTTTCAAATAAAACATTAAAACATTCGTACAAAAAGTGTTTCAAATAAAACATTAAAACATTCGTACAAAAAGTGTTTCAAATAAAACATTAAAACATCCGTACAAGAAGTGTTTCAAATAAAACATTAAAACATCCGTACAAGAAGTGTTTCAAATAAAACATTAAAACATTCGTACAAAAAGTGTTTCAAATAAAACATTAAAACATTCGTACAAAAAGTGTTTCAAATAAAACATTAAAACATCCGTACAAGAAGTGTTTCAAATAAAACATTAAAACATCCGTACAAGAAGTGTTTCAAATAAAACATTAAAACATGCATACAAGAAGTGTTTCAAATAAAACATTAAAACATCCGTACAAGAAGTGTTTCAAATAAAACATTAAAACATCCGTACAAGAAGTGTTTCAAATAAAACATTAAAACATCCGTACAAGAAGTGTTTCAAATAAAACATTAAAACATCCGTACAAGAAGTGTTTCAAATAAAACATTAAAACATCCGTACAAAAGTGTTTCAAATAAAACATTAAAACATTCGTACAAAAAGTGTTTCAAATAAAACATTAAAACATCCGTACAAGAAGTGTTTCAAATAAAACATTAAAACATCCGTACAAGAAGTGTTTCAAATAAAACATTAAAACATGCGTACAAGAAGTGTTTCAAATAAAACATTAAAACATCCGTACAAAAAGTGTTTCAAATAAAACATTAAAACATGCATACAAGAAGTGTTTCAAATAAAACATTAAAACATCCGTACAAGAAGTGTTTCAAATAAAACATTAAAACATCCGTACAAGAAGTGTTTCAAATAAAACATTAAAACATCCGTACAAGAAGTGTTTCAAATAAAACATTAAAACATGCGTACAAGAAGTGTTTCAAATAAAACATTAAAACATCCGTACAAAAGTGTTTCAAATAAAACATTAAAACATGCATACAAGAAGTGTTTCAAATAAAACATTAAAACATCCGTACAAAAAGTGTTTCAAATAAAACATTAAAACATCCGTACAAAAGTGTTTCAAATAAAACATTTAAACATTCGTACAAAAAGTGTTTCAAATAAAACATTAAAATATCCGTACAATAAGTGTTTCAAATAAAACATTAAAACATCCGTACAAGAAGTGTTTCAAATAAAACATTAAAACATTCGTACAAAAAGTGTTTCAAATAAAACATTAAAACATTCGTACAAAAAGTGTTTCAAATAAAACATTAAAACATCCGTACAAGAAGTGTTTCAAATAAAACATTAAAACATCCGTACAAGAAGTGTTTCAAATAAAACATTAAAACATCCGTACAAGTAGTGTTTCAAAAAAAGCATTAAAATATGCGTACAATAAGTGTTTCAAATAAAACATTAAAACATCCGTAGAAGAAGTGTTTCAAATAAAGCATTAAAACATTACAAAAGTGTTTCAAATAAAACATGCGTACAAGAAGTGTTTCAAATAAAACATTAAAACATCCGTAGAAGAAGTGTTTCAAATAAAACATTAAAACATGCATACAAGAAGTGTTTCAAATAAAACATTAAAACATCCGTACAAGAAGTGTTTCAAATAAAACATTAAAACATCCGTACAAAAAGTGTTTCAAATAAAACATTAAAACATCCGTACAAGAAGTGTTTCAAATAAAACATTAAAACATGCGTACAAGAAGTGTTTCAAATAAAACATTAAAACATGCGTACAAGAAGTGTTTCAAATAAAGTATTAAACATGCGTACAAGAAGTGTTTCAAGTAAAACATTAAAACATTCGTACAAAAAGTGTTTCAAATAAAACATTAAAACATTCGTACAAAAAGTGTTTCAAATAAAACATTAAAACATTCGTACAAAAAGTGTTTCAAATAAAACATTAAAATATCCGTACAAGAAGTGTTTCAAATAAAACATTAAAACATCCGTACAAGAAGTGTTTCAAGTAAAACATTAAAACATCTGTACAAAAGTGTTTCAAATAAAACATTAAAACATTCGTACAAAAAGTGTTTCAAATAAAACATTAAAACATCCGTACAAGAAGTGTTTCAAATAAAACATTAAAACATCCGTACAAGAAGTGTTTCAAATAAAACATTAAAACATGCATACAAGAAGTGTTTCAAATAAAACATTAAAACATCCGTACAAGAAATGTTTCAAATAAAGTATTAAACATGCGTACAAGAAGTGTTTCAAATAAAACATTAAAACATCCGTACAAGAAGTGTTTCAAATAAAACATTAAAACATGCGTACAAGAAGTGTTTCAAATAAAACATTAAAACATCCGTACAAGAAGTGTTTCAAATAAAACATTAAAACATCCGTTCAAAAGTGTTTCAAATAAAACATTAAAACATGCGTTCAAGAAGTGTTTCAAATAAAACATTAAAACATCCGTACAAGAAGTGTTTCAAATAAAACATTAAAACATTAAAACATCCGTACAAAAAGTGTTTCAAATAAAACATTAAAACATGCATACAAGAAGTGTTTCAAATAAAACATTAAAACATGCATACAAGAAGTGTTTCAAATAAAACATTAAAACATCCGTACAAGAAGTGTTTCAAATAAAACATTAAAACATCCGTTCAAAAAGTGTTTCAAATAAAACATTAAAACATGCATACAAGAAGTGTTTCAAATAAAACATTAAAACATCCGTACAAGAAGTGTTTCAAATAAAACATTAAAACATCGTACAAGAAGTGTTTCAAATAAAACATTAAAACATGCGTACAAGAAGTGTTTCAAATAAAACATTAAAACATCCGTACAAGAAGTGTTTCAAATAAAACATTAAAACATTCGTACAAAAAGTGTTTCAAATAAAACATTAAAACATTGTACAAGAAGTGTTTCAAATAAAACATTAAAACATCCGTACAAGAAGTGTTTCAAATAAAACATTAAAACATCCGTACAAGAAGTGTTTCAAATAAAACATTAAAACATCCGTACAAGTAGTGTTTCAAATAAAGCATTAAAACATGCGTACAATAAGTGTTTCAAATAAAACATTAAAACATCCGTAGAAGAAGTGTTTCAAATAAAGCATTAAAACATGCGTACAAGAAGTGTTTCAAATAAAACATTAAAACATCCGTACAAGAAGTGTTTCAAATAAAACATTAAAACATGCATACAAGAAGTGTTTCAAATAAAACATTAAAACATCCGTACAAGAAGTGTTTCAAGTAAAACATTAAAACATTCGTACAAAAAGTGTTTCAAATAAAACATTAAAACATCCGTACAAGAAGTGTTTCAAATAAAACATTAAAACATGCGTACAAGAAGTGTTTCAAATAAAACATTAAAACATGCGTACAAGAAGTGTTTCAAATAAAACATTAAACATGCGTACAAGAAGTGTTTCAAATAAAACATTAAAACATTCGTACAAAAGTGTTTCAAATAAAACATTAAAACATTCGTACAAAAAGTGTTTCAAATAAAACATTAAAACATTCGTACAAAAGTGTTTCAAATAAAACATTAAAACATCCGTACAAGAAGTGTTTCAAATAAAACATTAAAACATCCGTACAAGAAGTGTTTCAAGTAAAACATTAAAACATTCGTACAAAAAGTGTTTCAAATAAAACATTAAAACATTCGTACAAAAAGTGTTTCAAATAAAACATTAAAACATCCGTACAAGAAGTGTTTCAAATAAAACATTAAAACATCCGTACAAGAAGTGTTTCAAATAAAACATTAAAACATGCATACAAGAAGTGTTTCAAATAAAACATTAAAACATCCGTACAAGAAGTGTTTCAAATAAAACATTAAAACATCCGTACAAGAAGTGTTTCAAATAAAACATTAAAACATCCGTACAAGAAGTGTTTCAAATAAAACATTAAAACATCCGTACAAGTAGTGTTTCAAATAAAACATTAAAATATCCGTACAAAAAGTGTTTCAAATAAAACATTAAAACATTCGTACAAAAAGTGTTTCAAATAAAACATTAAAACATCTGTACAAAAAGTGTTTCAAATAAAACATTAAAACATCCGTACAAGAAGTGTTTCAAATAAAGTATTAAAACATGCGTACAAGAAGTGTTTCAAATAAAACATTAAAACATCTGTACAAAAAGTGTTTCAAATAAAACATTAAAACATGCATACAAGAAGTGTTTCAAATAAAACATTAAAACATCCGTACAAGAAGTGTTTCAAATAAAACTTTAAAACATCCGTACAAGAAGTGTTTCAAATAAAACATTAAAACATCCGTACAAGAAGTGTTTCAAATAAAACATTAAAACATGCGTACAAGAAGTGTTTCAAATAAAACATTAAAACATCCGTACAAAAAGTGTTTCAAATAAAACATTAAAACATGCATACAAGAAGTGTTTCAAATAAAACATTAAAACATTCGTACAAAAAGTGTTTCAAATAAAACATTAAAACATTCGTACAAAAGTGTTTCAAATAAAACATTAAAACATCCGTACAAAAAGTGTTTCAAATAAAACATTAAAATATCCGTACAATAAGTGTTTCAAATAAAACATTAAAACATCCGTACAAGAAGTGTTTCAAATAAAACATTAAAACATTCGTACAAAAAGTGTTTCAAATAAAACATTAAAACATTCGTACAAAAAGTGTTTCAAATAAAACATTAAAACATCCGTACAAGAAGTGTTTCAAATAAAACATTAAAACATCCGTACAAGAAGTGTTTCAAATAAAACATTAAAACATCCGTACAAGTAGTGTTTCAAAAAAAACATTAAAACATGCGTACAATAAGTGTTTCAAATAAAACATTAAAACATCCGTAGAAGAAGTGTTTCAAATAAAACATTAAAACATGCGTACAAGAAGTGTTTCAAATAAAACATTAAAACATCCGTAGAAGAAGTGTTTCAAATAAAACATTAAAACATGCATACAAGAAGTGTTTCAAATAAAACATTAAAACATCCGTACAAGAAGTGTTTCAAGTAAAACATTAAAACATTCGTACAAAATGTGTTTCAAATAAAACATTAAAACATCCGTACAAGAAGTGTTTCAAATAAAACATTAAAACATGCGTACAAGAAGTGTTTCAAATAAAACATTAAAACATGCGTACAAGAAGTGTTTCAAATAAAAGTATTAAACATGCGTACAAGAAGTGTTTCAAATAAAACATTAAAACATCGTACAAAAAGTGTTTCAAATAAAACATTAAAACATTCATTACAAAAAAGTGTTTCAAATAAAACATTAAAACATTCGTACAAAAAGTGTTTCAAATAAAACATTAAAATATCCGTACAAGAAGTGTTTCAAATAAAACATTAAAACATCCGTACAAGAAGTGTTTCAAATAAAACATTAAAACATCCGTACAAAAGTGTTTCAAATAAAACATTAAAACATTCATCGTACAAAAAGTGTTTCAAATAAAACATTAAAACATCCGTACAAGAAGTGTTTCAAATAAAACATTAAAACATCCGTACAAGAAGTGTTTCAAATAAAACATTAAAACATGCATACAAGAAGTGTTTCAAATAAAACATTAAAACATCCGTACAAGAAGTGTTTCAAATAAAACTTTAAAACATGCGTACAAGAAGTGTTTCAAATAAAGCATTAAAACATCCGTACAAGAAGTGTTTCAAATAAAACATTAAAACATCCGTACAAAAAGTGTTTCAAATAAAACATTAAAACATCCGTACAAGAAGTGTTTCAAATAAAACATTAAAACATCTGTATAAGAAGTGTTTCAAATAAAACATTAAAACATGCGTACAAGAAGTGTTTCAAATAAAACATTAAAACATCCGTACAAGAAGTGTTTCAAATAAAACATTAAAACATCCGTACAAGAAGTATTTCAAATAAAGCATTAAAACATGCCTACAAGAAGTGTTTCAAATAAAACATTAAAACATCCGTACAAGAAGTGTTTCAAATAAAACATTAAAACATCCGTACAAGAAGTGTTTCAAATAAAACATTAAAACATCCGTACAAGTAGTGTTTCAAATAAAACATTAAAACATCCGTACAAAAAATGTTTCAAATAAAACTTTAAAACATCCGTACAAGAAGTGTTTCAAATAAAACATTAAAACATGCGTACAAGAAGTGTTTCAAACAAAACATTAAAACATCCGTAGAAGAAGTGTTTCAAATAAAACATTAAAACATGCATACAATAAGTGTTTCAAATAAAACATTAAAAGATCCGTACAAGAAGTGTTTCAAATAAAACTTTAAAACATGCATACAAGAAGTGTTTCAAATAAAGCATTAAAACATCCGTACAAAAAGTGTTTCAAATAAAACATTAAAACATGCATACAAGAAGTGTTTCAAATAAAACATTAAAACATCCGTACAAGAAGTGTTTCAAATAAAACATTAAAACATCTGTATAAGAAGTGTTTCAAATAAAGCATTAAAACATGCGTACAAGAAGTGTTTCAAATAAAACATTAAAACATCCGTACAAGAAGTGTTTCAAATAAAGCATTAAAACATGTCTACAAGAAATGTTTCAAATAAAACATTAAAACATCCGTACAAGAAGTGTTTCAAATAAAACATTAAAACATCCGTACAAGAAGTGTTTCAAATAAAATATTAAAACATCCGTACAAGAAGTGTTTCAAATAAAACATTAAAACATCCGTACAAGTAGTGTTTCAAATAAAGCATTAAAACATCCGTACAAGTAGTGTTTCAAATAAAGCATTAAAACATGTGTACAATAAGTGTTTCAAATAAAACATTAAAACATCCGTAGAAGAAGAGTTTCAAATAAAGCATTAAAACATGCGTACAAGAAGTGTTTCAAATAAAACATTAAAACATGCGTACAAGAAGTGTTTCAAACAAAACATTAAAACATCCGTAGAAAAAGTGTTTCAAATAAAACATTAAAACATGCATACAAGAAGTGTTTCAAATAAAACATTAAAACATCCGTACAAGAAGTGTTTCAAGTAAAACATTAAAACATTCATGTTACAAATACATTAAAAAGTGTTACAAATAAAACATTAAAACATCCGTACAAGTAGTGTTTCAAATAAAGCATTAACACATGCGTACAAGAAGTGTTTCAAATAAAACATTAAAACATGCGTACAAGAAGTGTTTCAAATAAAGTATTAAACATGTGTACAAGAAGTGTTTCAAGTAAAACATTAAAACATTCGTACAAAAAGTGTTTCAAATAAAACATTAAAACATTCGTACAAAAAGTGTTTCAAATAAAACATTAAAACATCCGTACAAAAAGTGTTTCAAATAAAACATTAAAACATCCGTACAAGAAGTGTTTCAAATAAAACATTAAAACATCCGTACAAGTAGTGTTTCAAATAAAGCATTAAAACATGCATACAATAAGTGTTTCAAATAAAACATTAAAACATCCGTAGAAGAAGTGTTTCAAATAATGCATTAAAACATGCGTACAAGAAGTGTTTCAAATAAAACATTAAAACATCCGTAGAAGAAGTGTTTCAAATAAAACATTAAAACATGCATACAAGAAGTGTTTCAAATAAAACATTAAAACATGCATACAAGAAGTGTTTCAAATAAAACATTAAAACATCCGTACAAGAAGTGTTTCAAATAAAACATTAAAACATTCGTACAAAAAGTGTTTCAAATAAAACATTAAAACATCCGTACAAGAAGTGTTTCAAATAAAGCATTAAAACATGCGTACAAGAAGTGTTTCAAATAAAATATTAAAACATGCGTACAAGAAGTGTTTCAAATAAAGTATTAAACATGCGTACAAGAAGTGTTTCAAGTAAAACATTAAAACATTCGTACAAAAAGTGTTTCAAATAAAACATTAAAACATTCGTACAAAAAGTGTTTCAAATAAAACATTAAAACATTCGTACAAAAAGTGTTTCAAATAAAACATTAAAATATCCGTACAAGAAGTGTTTCAAATAAAACATTAAAACATCCGTACAAGAAGTGTTTCAAGTAAAACATTAAAACATTCGTACAAAAAGTGTTTCAAATAAAACATTAAAACATTCGTACAAAAAGTGTTTCAAATAAAACATTAAAACATCCGTACAAGAAGTGTTTCAAATAAAACATTAAAACATCCGTAGAAAAAGTGTTTCAAATAAAACATTAAAACATGCATACAAGAAGTGTTTCAAATAAAACATTAAAATATCCGTACAAGAAGTGTTTCAAATAAAACATTAAAACATCCGTACAAAAAGTCTTTCAAATAAAACATTAAAACATCCGTTCAAAAAGTCTTTCAAATAAAACATTAAAACATCCGTACAAGTAGTGTTTCAAATAAAACATTAAAACATCCGTACAAGAAGTGTTTCAAATAAGACATTAAAACATCCGTACAAGAAGTGTTTCAAATAAAACATTAAAACATGCATACAAGTGTTTCAAATAAAACATTAAAATATCCGTACAAGAAGTGTTTCAAATAAAACATTAAAACATCCGTACAAGAAGTGTTTCAAATAAAACATTAAAACATGCATACAAGAAGTGTTTCAAATAAAACATTAAAACATCCGTACAAGAAGTGTTTCAAATAAAACATTAAAACATCCGTACAAGAAGTGTTTCAAATAAAACATTAAAATATCCGTACAAGAAGTGTTTCAAATAAAACATTAAAACATGCGTACAAGAAGTGTTACAAATAAAGCATTAAAACATCCGTACAAGAAGTGTTTCAAATAAAACATTAAAACATCCGTACAAGAAGTGTTTCAAATAAAACATTAAAACATCCGTACAAGAAGTGTTTCAAATAAAACATTAAAACATCTGTATAAGAAGTGTTTCAAATAAAGCATTAAAACATGCGTACAAGAAGTGTTTCAAATAAAACATTAAAACATCCGTACAAGAAGTGTTTCAAATAAAACATTAAAACATGCATACAAGAAGTGTTTCAAATAAAACATTAAAACATGCGTACAAGAAGTGTTTCAAATAAAGCATTAAAACATCCGTACAAAAAGTGTTTCAAATAAAACATTAAAACATGCATACAAGAAGTGTTTCAAATAAAACATTAAAACATCCGTACACGAAGTGTTTCAAATAAAACATTAAAACATCTGTATAAGAAGTGTTTCAAATAAAGCATTAAAACATGCGTACAAGAAGTGTTTCAAATAAAACATTAAAACATCCGTACAAGAAGTGTTTC
This sequence comes from Tachypleus tridentatus, assembly GCF_004210375.1. Taxonomy (NCBI): domain Eukaryota; kingdom Metazoa; phylum Arthropoda; class Merostomata; order Xiphosura; family Limulidae; genus Tachypleus; species Tachypleus tridentatus. The sequence goes on from NW_027467782.1 coordinate 55,325,773, forward strand.
AAATAAAACATTAAAACATCCGTACAAGAAGTGTTTCAAATAAAACATTAAAACATCCGTACAAGTAGTGTTTCAAATAAAACATTAAAACATCCGTACAAAAAATGTTTCAAATAAAACTTTAAAACATCCGTACAAGAAGTGTTTAAAATAAAGCATTAAAACATGCGTACAATAAGTGTTTCAAATCAAACATTAAAACATCCGTACAAGAAGTGTTTCAAATAAAGCATTAAAACATGCGTACAATAAGTGTTTCAAATAAAACATTAAAACATCCGTAGAAGAAGTGTTTCAAATAAAGCATTAAAACATGCGTACAAGAAGTGTTTCAAATAAAACATTAAAACATCCGTACAAGAAGTGTTTCAAATAAAACATTAAAACATGCATACAAGAAGTGTTTCAAATAAAACATTAAAACATGCGTACAAGAAGTGTTTCAAATAAAGCATTAAAACATCCGTACAAAAAGTGTTTCAAATAAAACATTAAAACATGCATACAAGAAGTGTTTCAAATAAAACATTAAAACATCCGTACAAGAAGTGTTTCAAATAAAACATTAAAACATCTGTATAAGAAGTGTTTCAAATAAAGCATTAAAACATGCGTGCAAGAAGTGTTTGAAATAAAACATTAAAACATCCGTGGAAGAAGTGTTTCAAATAAAGCATTAAAACATCCGTACAAGTAGTGTTTCAAATAAAGCATTAAAACATGTGTACAATAAGTGTTTCAAATAAAACATTAAAACATCCGTAGAAGAAGTGTTTCAAATAAAGCATTAAAACATGCGTACAAGAAGTGTTTCAAATAAAACATTAAAACATGCGTACAAGAAGTGTTTCAAACAAAACATTAAAACATCCGTAGAAAAAGTGTTTCAAATAAAACATTAAAACATGCATACAAGAAGTGTTTCAAATAAAACATTAAAACATCCGTACAAGAAGTGTTTGAAGTAAAACATTAAAACATTCGTACAAAAAGTGTTACAAATAAAACATTAAAACATCCGTACAAGTAGTGTTTCAAATAAAGCATTAAAACATGCGTACAAGAAGTGTTTCAAATAAAACATTAAAACATGCGTACAAGAAGTGTTTCAAATAAAACATTAAAACATGTGTACAAGAAATGTTTCAAATAAAACATTAAAACATCCGTACAAAAAGTGTTTCAAATAAAACATTAAAACATCCGTACAAAAGTGTTTCAAATAAAACATTAAAACATCCGTACAAAAAGTGTTTCAAATAAAACATTAAAACATCCGTACAAGAAGTGTTTCAAATAAAACATTAAAACATCCGTACAAGTAGTGTTTCAAATAAAGCATTAAAACATGCATACAATAAGTGTTTCAAATAAAACATTAAAACATCCGTAGAAGAAGTGTTTCAAATAAAACATTAAAACATCCGTAGAAGAAGTGTTTCAAATAATGCATTAAAACATGCGTACAAGAAGTGTTTCAAATAAAACATTAAAACATCCGTAGAAGAAGTGTTTCAAATAAAACATTAAAACATGCATACAAGAAGTGTTTCAAATAAAACATTAAAACATGCATACAAGAAGTGTTTCAAATAAAACATTAAAACATCCGTACAAGAAGTGTTTCAAATAAAACATTAAAACATCTGTACAAAAGTGTTTCAAATAAAACATTAAAACATCCGTACAAGAAGTGTTTCAAATAAAGCATTAAAACATGCGTACAAGAAGTGTTTCAAATAAAACATTAAAACATGCGTACAAGAAGTGTTTCAAATAAAGTATTAAACATGCGTACAAAAAGTGTTTCAAGTAAAACATTAAAACATTCGTACAAAAAGTGTTTCAAATAAAACATTAAAACATTCGTACAAAAAGTGTTTCAAATAAAACATTAAAACATTCGTACAAAAAGTGTTTCAAATAAAACATTAAAATATCCGTACAAGAAGTGTTTCAAATAAAACATTAAAACATCCGTAAAAGAAGTGTTTCAAGTAAAACATTAAAACATTCGTACAAAAAGTGTTTCAAATAAAACATTAAAACATTCGTACAAAAAGTGTTTCAAATAAAACATTAAAACATCCGTACAAGAAGTGTTTCAAATAAAACATTAAAACATCCGTACAAAAAGTGTTTCAAATAAAACATTAAAACATGCATACAAGAAGTGTTTCAAATAAAACATTAAAATATCCGTACAAGAAGTGTTTCAAATAAAACATTAAAACATCCGTACAAAAAGTCTTTCAAATAAAACATTAAAACATCCGTTCAAAAAGTCTTTCAAATAAAACATTAAAACATCCGTACAAGTAGTGTTTCAAATAAAACATTAAAACATCCGTACAAGAAGTGTTTCAAATAAGACATTAAAACATCCGTACAAGAAGTGTTTCAAATAAAACATTAAAACATGCATACAAGTGTTTCAAATAAAACATTAAAATATCCGTACAAGAAGTGTTTCAAATAAAACATTAAAACATCCGTACAAGAAGTGTTTCAAATAAAACATTAAAACATGCATACAAGAAGTGTTTCAAATAAAACATTAAAACATCCGTACAAGAAGTGTTTCAAATAAAACATTAAAACATCCGTACAAGAAGTGTTTCAAATAAAACATTAAAATATCCGTACAAGAAGTGTTTCAAATAAAACATTAAAACATGCGTACAAGAAGTGTTACAAATAAAGCATTAAAACATCCGTACAAGAAGTGTTTCAAATAAAACATTAAAACATCCGTACAAGAAGTGTTTCAAATAAAACATTAAAACATCCGTACAAGAAGTGTTTCAAATAAAACATTAAAACATCTGTATAAGAAGTGTTTCAAATAAAACATTAAAACATGCGTACAAGAAGTGTTTCAAATAAAACATTAAAACATCCGTACAAGAAGTGTTTCAAATAAAACATTAAAACATGCATACAAGAAGTGTTTCAAATAAAACATTAAAACATCTGTATAAGAAGTGTTTCAAATAAAGCATTAAAACATGCGTACAAGAAGTGTTTCAAATAAAACATTAAAACATCCGTACAAGAAGTGTTTCAAATAAAACATTAAAACATCCGTACAAGAAGTGTTTCAAATAAAGCATTAAAACATGCGTACAATAAGTGTTTCAAATAAAACATTAAAACATCCGTAGAAGAAGTGTTTCAAATAAAGCATTAAAACATGCGTACAAGAAGTGTTTCAAATAAAACATTAAAACATGCGTACAAGAAGTGTTTCAAACAAAACATTAAAACATCCGTAGAAAAAGTGTTTCAAATAAAACATTAAAACATGCATACAAGAAGTGTTTCAAGTAAAACATTAAAACATTCGTACAAGAAGTGTTTCAAATAAAACATTAAAACATCCGTACAAGAAGTGTTTCAAATAAAACATTAAAACATCCGTACAAGAAGTGTTTCAAATAAAACATTAAAACATGCGTACAAGAAGTGTTTCAAATAAAACATTAAAACATGCGTACAAGAAGTGTTTCAAATAAAACATTAAAACATGTGTACAAGAAGTGTTTCAAATAAAACATTAAAACATTCGTACAAAAAGTGTTTCAAATAAAACATTAAAACATTCGTACAAAAAGTGTTTCAAATAAAACATTAAAACATTCGTACAAAAAGTGTTTCAAATAAAACATTAAAACATCCGTACAAAAAGTGTTTCAAATAAAGCATTAAAACATGCGTACAATAAGTGTTTCAAATAAAACATTAAAACATCCGTAGAAGAAGTGTTTCAAATAAAGCATTAAAACATCCGTACAAGAAGTGTTTCAAATAAAACATTAAAACATGCGTACAAGAAGTGTTTCAAATAAAGCATTAAAACATGCGTACAAGAAATGTTTCAAATAAAACATTAAAACATCCGTACAAGAAGTGTTTCAAATAAAACATTAAAACATGCGTACAAGAAGTGTTTCAAATAAAACATTAAAACATGCGTACAAGAAGTGTTTCAAACAAAACATTAAAACATCCGTACAAAAAGTGTTTCAAATAAAACATTAAAACATGCATACAAGAAGTGTTTCAAATAAAACATTAAAACATCCGTACAAAGAAGTGTTTGAAGTAAAACATTAAAACATTCGTACAAAAAGTGTTACAAATAAAACATTAAAACATCCGTACAAGTAGTGTTTCAAATAAAGCATTAACACATGCGTACAAGAAGTGTTTCAAATAAAGTATTAAACATGTGTACAAGAAGTGTTTCAAGTAAAACATTAAAACATTCGTACAAAAAGTGTTTCAAATAAAACATTAAAACATTCGTACAAAAAGTGTTTCAAATAAAACATTAAAACATTCGTACAAAAAGTGTTTCAAATAAAACATTAAAACATCCGTACAAGAAGTGTTTCAAATAAAACATTAAAACATCCGTACAAGAAGTGTTTCAAATAAAACATTAAAACATCCGTACAAGTAGTGTTTCAAATAAAGCATTAAAACATGCATACAATAAGTGTTTCAAATAAAACATTAAAACATCCGTAGAAGAAGTGTTTCAAATAATGCATTAAAACATGCGTACAAGAAGTGTTTCAAATAAAACATTAAAACATCCGTACAAGAAGTGTTTCAAATAAAACATTAAAACATGCATACAAGAAGTGTTTCAAATAAAACATTAAAACATGCATACAAGAAGTGTTTCAAATAAAACATTAAAACATCCGTACAAGAAGTGTTTCAAGTAAAACATTAAAACATTCGTACAAAAAGTGTTTCAAATAAAACATTAAAACATCCGTACAAGAAGTGTTTCAAATAAAGCATTAAAACATGCGTACAAGAAGTGTTTCAAATAAAACATTAAAACATGCGTACAAGAAGTGTTTCAAATAAAGCATTAAAACATGCGTACAAAGAAGTGTTTCAAATAAAACATTAAAACATTCGTACAAAAAGTGTTTCAAATAAAACATTAAAACATTCGTACAAAAGTGTTTCAAATAAAACATTAAAACATTCAGTACAAAAGTGTTTCAAATAAAACATTAAAATATCCGTACAAGAAGTGTTTCAAATAAAACATTAAAACATCCGTACAAGAAGTGTTTCAAGTAAAACATTAAAACATTCGTACAAAAAGTGTTTCAAATAAAACATTAAAACATTCGTACAAAAAGTGTTTCAAATAAAACATTAAAACATCCGTACAAGAAGTGTTTCAAATAAAACATTAAAACATCCGTACAAAAAGTGTTTCAAATAAAACATTAAAACATGCATACAAGAAGTGTTTCAAATAAAACATTAAAACATCCGTACAAGAAGTGTTTCAAATAAAACATTAAAACATCCGTACAAAAAAGTGTTTCAAATAAAACATTAAAACATCCGTTCAAAAGTCTTTCAAATAAAACATTAAAACATCCGTACAAGTAGTGTTTCAAATAAAACATTAAAACATCCGTACAAGAAGTGTTTCAAATAAAACATTAAAACATCCGTACAAGAAGTGTTTCAAATAAAACATTAAAACATGTTTCATACAAGTGTTTCAAATAAAACATTAAAACATCCGTACAAGAAGTGTTTCAAATAAAACATTAAAACATCCGTACAAGAAGTGTTTCAAATAAAACATTAAAACATGCATACAAGAAGTGTTTCAAATAAAACATTAAAACATCCGTACAAGAAGTGAAGTGTTTCAAATAAAAAACATTAAAACATCCGTACAAGAAGTGTTTCAAATAAAACATTAAAACATCCGTACAAGAAGTGTTTCAAATAAAACATTAAAACATGCGTACAAGAAGTGTTTCAAATAAAACATTAAAACATGCGTACAAGAAGTGTTTCAAATAAAACATTAAAACATCCGTACAAGAAGTGTTTCAAATAAAACATTAAAACATCCGTACAAGAAGTGTTTCAAATAAAACATTAAAACATCCGTACAAGAAGTGTTTCAAATAAAACATTAAAACATGCGTACAAGAAGTGTTTCAAATAAAACATTAAAACATCCGTACAAGAAGTGTTTCAAATAAAACATTAAAACATCCGTACAAGAAGTGTTTCAAATAAAACATTAAAACATGCGTACAAGAAGTGTTTCAAATAAAACATTAAAACATGTTTCAAATAAAACGTACAAGAAGTGTTTCAAATAAAACATTAAAACATGCGTACAAGAAGTGTTTCAAATAAAACATTAAAACATCCGTACAAGAAGTGTTTCAAATAAAACATTAAAACATGCGTACAAGAAGTGTTTCAAATAAAACATTAAAACATCCGTACAAGAAGTGTTTCAAATAAAGCATTAAAACATGCGTACAAGAAGTGTTTCAAATAAAACATTAAAACATGCGTACAAGAAGTGTTTCAAATAAAACATTAAAACATTCGTACAAAAAGTGTTTCAAATAAAACATTAAAACATCCGTACAAGAAGTGTTTCAAATAAAACATTAAAACATCCGTACAAGAAGTGTTTCAAGTAAAACATTAAAACATGCGTACAATAAAAGTGTTTCAAATAAAACATTAAAACATCCGTACAAGAAGTGTTTCAAATAAAACATTAAAACATCCGTACAAGAAGTGTTTCAAATAAAACATTAAAACATGCGTACAAGAAGTGTTTCAAATAAAACATTAAAACATCCGTAGAAGAAGTGTTTCAAATAATGCATTAAAACATGCATACAAGAAGTGTTTCAAATAAAACATTAAAACATTCGTACAAAAAGTGTTTCAAATAAAACATTAAAACATTCGTACAAAAAGTGTTTCAAATAAAACATTAAAACATGCGTACAAGAAGTGTTTCAAATAAAACATTAAAACATCCGTACAAGAAGTGTTTCAAATAAAACATTAAAACATGCGTACAAGAAGTGTTTCAAATAAAACATTAAAACATTCGTACAAAAAGTGTTTCAAATAAAACATTAAAAGATCCGTACAAGAAGTGTTTCAAATAAAACATTAAAACATCCGTACAAGAAGTGTTTCAAATAAAACATTAAAACATGCGTACAAGAAGTGTTTCAAATAAAACATTAAAATATCCGTACAAGAAGTGTTTCAAATAAAACATTAAAACATGCGTACAAGAAGTGTTTCAAATAAAACATTAAAACATGCATACAAGAAGTGTTTCAAAGAAAACATTAAAACATCCGTACAAGAAGTGTTTCAAATAAAACATTAAAACATCCGTACAAGAAGTGTTTCAAATAAAGCATTAAAACATTCGTACAAGAAGTGTTTCAAATAAAACATTAAAATATGCGTACAAGAAGTGTTTCAAATAAAACATTAAAACATCCGTTCAAAAAGTGTTTCAAATAAAACATTAAAACATCCGTAAAAGAAGTGTTTCAAATAAAACATTAAAACATGCGTACAAGAAGTGTTTCAAATAAAACATTAAAACATCCGTACAAGAAGTGTTTCAAATAAAACATTAAAACATCCGTACAAGAAGTGTTTCAAATAAAACATTAAAACATGCGTACAAGAAGTGTTTCAAATAAAACATTAAAACATCCGTTCAAAAAGTGTTTCAAATAAAACATTAAAACATCCGTAAAAGAAGTGTTTCAAATAAAACATTAAAACATGCGTACAAGAAGTGTTTCAAATAAAACTTTAAAACATTCGTACAAGAAGTGTTTCAAATAAAACATTAAAACATGCGTACAAGAAGTGTTTCAAATAAAACATTAAAACATGCGTACAAGAAGTGTTTCAAATAAAACATTAAAACATCCGTACAAGAAGTGTTTCAAATAAAACACTAAAACATCCGTACAAGAAGTGTTTCAAATAAAACATTAAAACATCCGTACAAGTAGTGTTTCAAATAAATATTAAAACATCCGTACAAGAAGTGTTTCAAATAAAACATTAAAACATCCGTACAAGTAGTGTTTCAAATAAATATTAAAACATCCGTACAAGAAGTGTTTCAAATAAAACATTAAAACATGCATACAAGAAGTGTTTCAAATAAAACATTAAAACATTCGTACAAGAAGTGTTTCAAATAAAACATTAAAACATCCGTACAAGAAGTGTTTCAAATAAAACATTAAAATATGTTTACAAGAAGTGTTTCAAATAAAACATTAAAACATGCGTACTAAAGAGTTTTAAATAAAACATTAAAACAT
>NW_027467782.1:55334443-55400604 GCF_004210375.1 Tachypleus tridentatus
TTATTTAATAGATCTTAGATTGATATGATGCTATTTAATAGATCTTAGAGTGCTATAATGTTATTTAATAGATCTTAGAGTGATATTATGTAATTTAATAGATCCTAGAGTGATATGATGCTATTTAATAGATGTTAAAGTGATATGATGCTATTTAATAGATCTTAGAGTAAAATGATGCTATTTGATAGATCTTAGCGTGATATGATGGTATTTAATAGATGTTACAATGATATTATGTTATTTAATAGATTTTTGAGTGATATGATGTTATTTAATAGATCTTAGAGTGATATGCTGCTATTTAAGAGATGTTAGAGTGATATAATGTTATTTAATAGATCTCAGAGTGATATGATGTTATTTAGTAGATCATAGAGTAATATGATGCTATATAATAGATCTCAGAGTGATATAATGCTATTTAATAGATGTTAGATTGATATGATGCTATTTAATAGATCTCAGAATGATATGATGCTATTTAATAAATGTTAGTGTGATATGATGTTATTTAATAGATGTTAGAGTGATATGATGCTATTTAATAGATCTTAGAGTGCTATAATGTTATTTAATAGATCTTAGAGTGATATTATGTAATTTAATAGATCTTAGAGTGATATGATGCTATTTAATAGATTAATAGATCTTAGAGTAAAATGATGCTATTGAATAGATCTTAGAGTGATATGATGCTATTTAATAGATCTTAGAGTGATATGATTTTATTTAATAGATCTTAGAGTGATATGATGCTATTTAATAGATTTTAGTGTGATATGATAGCATTTAATAAATGTTAGAGTGATATGGTGTTATTTAATAGATCGCAGAGTAATATTATGTTATTTAATAGATCTTAGAGTGATATATTGTTATTTAATAGGTCTTAGAGTGATATGATGCTTTTAATAGATCTTAAAGTGCTATGATGCTATTTAATAGATGTTAGAGTGATATGATGTTATTTAATAGATTTTAGAGTGATATAATGTTATTTAATAGATCTTAGAGTGATATGGTGTTTTTAATAGATGTTAGAGTGATATGATGCTATTTAATAGATGATAGAGTGATATCATGGTATTTAGTAGATCTTAGAGTGATGTGATGCTATTTAATAGATCTTAGAGTTATATGATGTTATTTAATAGATGTTAGAGTGATATGATGTTATTTAATAGATCTTAGAGTGATATGATGTTATTTAATAGATCGTAGAGTGATATGATATTATTTGAGAGAACTTTGAGTGATATGATGTTATTTAATGGATTTTGAAGTGATATGATGTTATTTAATAGATCTTAGTGTGATATGATGTTATTCAATAAATGTTAGAGTGATATGGTGTTATTTAATAGATCGTAGAGAGATATAATAATATTTAATAAATGGTAGAGAGATATAATGTTATTTAATAGATCTTAGATTGATATGATGCTATTTAATAGATCTTAGAGTGCTATAATGTTATTTAATAGATCTTAGAGTGATATTATGTAATTTAATAGATCCTAGAGTGATATGATGCTATTTAATAGATGTTAAAGTGATATGATGCTATTTAATAGATCTTAGAGTAAAATGATGCTATTTGATAGATCTTAGCGTGATATGATGGTATTTAATAGATGTTACAATGATATTATGTTATTTAATAGATTTTTGAGTGATATGATGTTATTTAATAGATCTTAGAGTGATATGCTGCTATTTAAGAGATGTTAGAGTGATATAATGTTATTTAATAGATCTCAGAGTGATATGATGTTATTTAATAGATGTTAGAGTAATATGATGCTATATAATAGATCTTAGAGTGATATAATGCTTTTTAATAGATCTTAGAGTGATATGATGCTATTTAATAGATGTTAGAGTGATATGATGTTATTTAATAAATGTTAGTGTGATATGATGTTATTTAATAGATGTTAGAGTGATATGATGTTATTTAATAGATCTTAGAGTGATATAATGTTATTTAATAGATCTTAGAGTGATATTATGTTATTTAATAGATCTTAGAGTGATATGATGTTATTTAATAGATTTTAGAGATATGATGCTATTTAATAAATGTTATTTTGATATGATGTTATTTAATAGATCTTAGAGTGATATGATGTTATTTAATAGATCTTAGAGTGATATGATGCTATTTAATAAATGTTAGTTTGATATGATGTTATTTAATAGATCTTAGAGTGATATAATGTTATTTAATAGATCTTAGAGTGATATGATGCTATTTAATAGATCTTAATGTGATATAATGTTATTTAATAGATCTTAGAGTGATATGATGCTATTTAATAAATGTTAGAGTGATATGATGTTATTTAATAGATGTTAGATTGATATGATGCTATTTAATAGATCTTAGAGTGATATGATGCTATTTAATAGATGTTAGAGTGATATGATGCTATTTAATAGATCTAAGAGTGATATGATGCTATTTAATAAATGTTAGTGTGATATGATGTTATTTAATAGATGTTAGAGTGATATGATGCTATTTAATAGATCTTAGAGTGCTATAATGTTATTTATAGATCTTAGAGTGATATATATGTTATTTAATAGATCTTAGAGTGATATGATGCTATTTTTTAATAGATCTTAGAGTGATATGATGCTATTTAATAGATGTTAGAGTGATATGATGTTATTTAATAGATGTTAGTGTGATATGATGTTATTTAATAGATGTTAGAGTGATATGATGTTATTTAATAGATTTTAGAGTGATATATATGTTATTTAATAGATCTTAGAGTGATATGATATGATGTTTTTTAATAGATGTTAGAGTGATATGATGCTATTTAATAGATGATAGAGTGATATGATGTATTTAATATTTAGAGTGATAGATCTTAGAGTGATATGATGTTATTTAATAGATTTTAGAGTGATATGATGTTATTTAATAGATCTTAGAGTGATATTATGTTATTTAATAGATCTTAGAGTGATATGATGTTATTTAATAGATTTTAGAGAGATATGATGCTATTTAATAGATGTTATTTTGATATGATGTTATTTAATAGATCTTAGAGTGATATGATGTTATTTAATAGATCTTAAGTGATATAATGTTATTTAATAGATCTTAGAGTGATATGATGCTATTTAATAGATGTTAGAGTGATATGATGCTATTTAATAGAGAGTGATATGATGCTATTTTGATATGATGTTATTTAATAGATGATATGATGAGATCTTGAGTGATATGATGCTATTTAATAGATCTTAGAGTGATATAATGTTATTTAATAGATCTTAGAGTGATATGATGCTATTTAATAGATGTTAGAGTGATATGATGCTATTTAATAGATCTTAGAGTGATATGATGCTATTTAATAGATCTTAGAGTGATATGATGTGATATGATGTTATTTAATAGATCTTAGAGTGATATGATGTTATTTAATATCTTAGATGATATGATTATTTAATAGATCTTAGAGATGATATGTTATTTAATGCTGATATTTAATAGATCTTAGAGTGATATGATGCTATTTAATAGATGTTAGAGTGATATGATGCTATTTAATAGATCTTAGAGTGATATGATGCTATTTAATAGATGTTATTTAGATGATGTTATTTAATTAGAGTGATTATGTTATTTAATAGATCTTAGAGTGATATGATGTTATTTAATAGATCTTAGAGTGATATGATGTTATTTAATAGATGTTAGAGTGATAATGTTATTTAATAGATCTTAGAGTGATATGATGTTATTTAATAGATCTTAGAGTGATATGATGCTATTTAATAGATGTTAGAGTGATATGATGTTATTTAATAGATGTTAGAGTGATATGATGTTATTTAATAGATCTTAGAGTGATATGATGCTATTTAATAGAGATTTAGAGTGATATAATGTTATTTAATAGATCTTAGAGTGATATGATGCTATTTAATAGATCTTAGAGTGATATGATGCTATTTAATAGATCTTAGAGTGATATGATGTTATTTAATAGATCTTAGAGTGATATGATGTTATTTAATAGATGTTAGAGTGATATGATGCTATTTAATAGATCTTAGAGTGATATGATGTTATTTAATAAATGTTAGAGTGATATGATGTTATTTAATAGATCTTAGAGTGATATAATAATATTTAATAGATGTTAGAGTGATATAATGTTATTTAATAGATCTTAGAGTGATATGATGCTATTTAATAGATCTTAGAGTGATATGATGCTATTTAATAGATCTTAGAGTGATATGATGTTATTTAATAGATCTTAGAGTGATATGATGCTATTTAATAGATCTTAGAGTGATATGATGTTATTTAATAGATCTTAGAGTGATATGATGCTATTTAATAGATCTTAGAGTGATATGATGCTATTTAATAGATCTTAGAGTGATATGATGTTATTTAATAGATCTTAGAGTGATATGATGTTATTTAATAGATCTTAGAGTGATATGATGTTATTTAATAGATCTTAGAGTGATATGATGTTATTTAATAGATCTTAGAGTGATATGATGTTATTTAATAGATCTTAGAGTGATATGATGTTATTTAATAGATTTTAGAGCTATTTAATAGATATGATGCTATTTAATAGATAGATTAGAGTGATATGATGTTATTTAATAGATCTTAGAGTGATATGATGTTATTTAATAGATCTTAGAGTGATATGATGATATTTAATAGATGTTAGAGTGATATGATGTTATTTAATAGATCTTAGAGTGATATGATGTTATTTAATAGATCTTAGAGTGATATGATGCTATTTAATAGATCTTAGATGTGATATAATGTTATTTAATAGATCTTAGAGTGATATGATGCTATTTAATAGATCTTAGAGTGATATGATGTTATTTAATAGATCTTAGAGTGATATGATGCTATTTAATAGATCTTAGAGTGATATGATGCTATTTAATAGATGTTAGAGTGATATGATGCTATTTAATAGATCTTAGAGTGATATGATGCTATTTAATAGATGTTAGAGTGATATGATGTAATAGATTTAATAGTGATATGATGCTATTTAATAGATCTTAGAGTGATATGATGTTATTTAATAGATCTTAGAGTGATATGATGTTATTTAATAGATCTTAGAGTGATATGATGTTATTTAATAGATCTTAGAGTGATATGATGCTATTTAATAGATGTTAGAGTGATATGATGTTATTTAATAGATGTTAGAGTGATATGATGATATGATGTGCTATTTAATAGATATTTAATAGATCTTAGAGTGATATGATGTTATTTAATAGATCTTAGAGTGATATGATGTTATTTAATAGATCTTAGAGTGATATGATGTTATTTAATAGATGTTAGAGTGATATGATGTTATTTAATAGATCTTAGAGTGATATGATGTTATTTAATAGATCTTAGAGTGATATGATGTTATTTAATAGATCTTAGAGTGATATGATGTTATTTAATAGATCTTAGAGTGATATGATGTTATTTAATAGATCTTAGAGTGATATGATGCTATTTAATAGATCTTAGAGTGATATGATGTTATTTAATAGATCTTAGAGTGATATGATGCTATTTAATAGATCTTAGAGTGATATGATGTTATTTAATAGATCTTAGAGTGATATGATGTTATTTAATAGATCTTAGAGTGATATGATGTTATTTAATAGATGTTAGAGTGATATAGATATGTTATTTAATAGATCTTAGAGTGATATGATGTTATTTAATAGATTTTAGAGTGATATGATGTTATTTAATAGATCTTAGAGTGATATGATGCTATTTAATAGATGTTAGAGTGATATGATGCTATTTAATAGATCTCAGAGTGATATGATGTTATTTTAGAGTGATATGATGCTATTTAATAGAGTGATATAATGCTATTTAATAGTAGATTGATATGATGCTATTTAATAGATTCAGAATGATATGATAGTGTGATATGATGTTATTTAATAGATGTTAGAGTGATATGATGCTATTTTAATAGATCTTAGAGTGATATATTATGTTATTTAATAGATCTTAGAGTGATATGATGTTATTTAATAGATCTTAGAGTGATATGATGCTATTTAATAGATTAATAGATCTTAGAGTAAAATGATGCTATTGAATAGATCTTAGAGTGATATGATGCTATTTAATAGATCTTAGAGTGATATGATTTTATTTAATAGATCTTAGAGTGATATGATGCTATTTAATAGATTTTAGTGTGATATGATGCATTTAATAAATGTTAGAGTGATATGATGTTATTTAATAGATCTTAGAGTAATATTATGTTATTTAATAGATCTTAGAGTGATATAATGTTATTTAATAGATCTTAGAGTGATATGATGCTATTTAATAGATCTTAGAGTGATATGATGCTATTTAATAGATGTTAGAGTGATATGATGTTATTTAATAGATTTTAGAGTGATATAATGTTATTTAATAGATCTTAGAGTGATATGATGTTTTTTAATAGATGTTAGAGATATGTAGATATGATGCTATTTAATAGATGATAGAGTGATATTTATTTAGTAGATATTAGAGTGATATGATGCTATTTAATAGATCTTAGAGTTATATGATGTTATATAGATGTTAGAGTGATATGATGTTATTTAATAGATCTTAGAGTGATATGATGTTATTTAATAGATCTTAGTGTGATATGATGTTATTTAATAGATCGTAGAGTGATATGATATTATTTAAGAGACTTTGAGTGATATGATGTTATTTAATGGATTTTGAAGTGATATGATGTTATTTAATAGATGTTAGAGTGATATGATGTTATTTAATAGATCTTAGAGTGATATGATGTTATTTAATAGATCGTAGAGAGATATAATAATATTTAATAAATGGTAGAGAGATATAATGTTATTTAATAGATCTTAGATTGATATGATGCTATTTAATAGATCTTAGAGTGCTATAATGTTATTTAATAGATCTTAGAGTGATATTATGTAATTTAATAGATCCTAGAGTGATATGATGCTATTTAATAGATGTTAAAGTGATATGATGCTATTTAATAGATCTTAGAGTAAAATGATGCTATTTGATAGATCTTAGCGTGATATGATGGTATTTAATAGATGTTACAATGATATTATGTTATTTAATAGATTTTTGAGTGATATGATGTTATTTAATAGATCTTAGAGTGATATGCTGCTATTTAAGAGATGTTAGAGTGATATAATGTTATTTAATAGATCTCAGAGTGATATGATGTTATTTAGTAGATCATAGAGTAATATGATGCTATATAATAGATCTTAGAGTGATATAATGCTATTTAATAGATCTTAGAGTGATATGATGCTATTTAATAGATGTTAGAGTGATATGATGTTATTTAATAAATGTTAGTGTGATATAATGTTATTTAATAGATGTTAGAGTGATATCATGTTATTTAATAGATTTAGAGTGATATAATGTTATTTAATAGATCTTAGAGTGATATTATGTTATTTAATAGATCTTAGAGTGATATGATGTTATTTAATAGATTTTAGAGAGATATGATGCTATTTAATAAATGTTATTTTGATATGATGTTATTTAATAGATCTAAGAGTGATATGATGTTATTTAATAGATCTTAGAGTGATATGATGCTATTTAATAAATGTTAGTTTGATATGATGTTATTTAATAGATCTTAGAGTGATATAATGTTATTTAATAGATCTTAGAGTGATATGATGCTATTTAATAGATCTTAATGTGATATAATGTTATTTAATAGATCTTAGAGTGATATGATGCTATTTAATAAATGTTAGTGTGATATGATGTTATTTAATAGATGTTAGAGTGATATGATGCTATTTAATAGATCTCAGAGTGATATGATGCTATTTAATAGATGTTAGAGTGATATGATGCTATTTAATAGATCTTAGAGTGATATGATGCTATTTAATAAATGTTAGTGTGATATGATGTTATTTAATAGATGTTAGAGTGATATGATGCTATTTAATAGATCTTAGAGTGATATAATGTTATTTATCAGATCTTAGAGTGATATATTGTTATTTAATAGATCTTAGAGTGATATGATGCTTTTTTAATAGATCTTAGAGTGATATGATGCTATTTAATAGATGTTAGAGTGATATGATGTTATTTAATAAATGTTAGAGTGATATGATGTTATTTAATAGATGTTAGAGTGATATGATGTTATTTAATAGATTTTAGAGTGATATGATGTTATTTAATAGATCTTAGAGTGATATGATGTTTTTTAATAGATGTTAGAGTGATATGATGCTATTTAATAGATGATAGAGTGATATGATGGTATTTAATAGATCTTAGAGTGATATGATGCTATTTAATAGATTTTAGAGTGATATGATGTTATTTAATAGATTTTAGAGTGATATAATGTTATTTAATAGATCTTAGAGTGATATTATGTTATTTAATAGATCTTAGAGTGATATGATGTTATTTAATAGATTTTAGAGTGATATGATGCTATTTAATAAATGTTATTGTGATATGATGTTATTTAATAGATCTTAGAGTGATATGATGTTATTTAATAGATCTTAGAGTGATATGATGTTATTTAATAGATCTTAGAGTGATATGATGCTATTTAATAGATGTTAGAGTGATATGATGCTATTTAATAGATGTTAGAGTGATATGATGTTATTTAATAGATCTTAGAGTGATATGATGCTATTTAATAGATCTTAGAGTAGATGCTATTTCTTAATGTAGATCTTAGAGTGATATGATGTTATTTAATAGATCTTAGAGTGATATGATGCTATTTAATAGATCTTAGAGTGATATGATGTTATTTAATAGATCTTAGAGTGATATGATGCTATTTAATAGATCTTAGAGTGATATGATGATATTTAATAGAGTGAGTGATATAATGTTATTTAATAGATCTTAGAGTGATATGATGTTATTTAATAGATCTTAGAGTGATATGATGCTATTTAATAGATCTTAGAGTGATATGATGCTATTTAATAGATCTTAGAGTGATATGATGCTATTTAATAGATCTTAGAGTGATATGATGCTATTTAATAGATCTTAGAGTGATATGATGTTATTTAATAGATCTTAGAGTGATATGATGTTATTTAATAGATCTTAGAGTGATATGATGTTATTTAATAGATCTTAGAGTGATATGATGTTATTTAATAGATCTTAGAGTGATATAATGTTATTTAATAGATGTTAGAGTGATATGATGTTATTTAATAGATCTTAGAGTGATATGATGCTATTTAATAGATCTTAGAGTGATATGATGCTATTTAATAGATGTTAGAGTGATATGATGCTATTTAATAGATCTTAGAGTGATATGATGCTATTTAATAGATCTTAGAGTGATATGATGTTATTTAATAGATCTTAGAGTGATATGATGTTATTTAATAGATCTTAGAGTGATATGATGTTATTTAATAGATCTTAGAGTGATATGATGTTATTTAATAGATCTTAGAGTGATATGATGCTATTTAATAGATGTTAGAGTGATATGATGTTATTTAATAGATCTTAGAGTGATATGATGTTATTTAATAGATCTTAGAGTGATATAATGTTATTTAATAGATCTTAGAGTGATATGATGCTATTTAATAGATGTTAGAGTGATATGATGCTATTTAATAGATGTTAGAGTGATATGATGTTATTTAATAGATCTTAGAGTGATATGATGCTATTTAATAGATCTTAGATGATATGATGTTATTTAATAGATCTTAGAGTGATATGATGCTATTTAATAGATGTTAGAGTGATATGATGCTATTTAATAGATCTTAGAGTGATATGATGCTATTTAATAGATCTTAGAGTGATATGATGTTATTTAATAGATCTTAGAGTGATATATGTTATTTTATTTAATAGATCTTAGAGTGATATGATGCTATTTAATAGATCTTAGAGTGATATGATGTTATTTAATAGATGTTAGAGTGATATGATGCTATTTAATAGATCTTAGAGTGATATGATGCTATTTAATAGATCTATTAGAGTGATATGATATGATGCTATTTAATAGATCTTAGAGTGATATGATGTTATTTAATAGATCTTAGAGTGATATGATGTTATTTAATAGATCTTAGAGTGATATGATGTTATTTAATAGATCTTAGAGTGATATGATGTTATTTAATAGATCTTAGAGTGATATGATGTTATTTAATAGATCTTAGAGTGATATGATGTTATTTAATAGATCTTAGAGTGATATGATGCTATTTAATAGATCTTAGAGTGATATGATGCTATTTAATAGATGATTAGAGTGATATGATGTTATTTAATAGATCTTAGAGTGATATGATGTTATTTAATAGATCTTAGAGTGATATGATGTTATTTAATAGATTTTAGAGTGATATGATGCTATTTAATATTTAATAGATCTTAGAGTGATATGATGCTATTTAATAGATCTTAGAGTGATATATGTTATTTAATAGATCTTAGAGTGATAGAGTAGATAGATGATATGATGTTATTTATAGATCTTAGAGTGATATGATGCTATTTAATAGATCTTAGAGTGATATGATGTTATTTAATAGATTTAGAGTGATATGATATTTAATAGAGTAGAGTGATATGATGTTATTTAATAGATCTTAGAGTGATATGATGTTATTTAATAGATCTTAGAGTGATATGATGTTATTTAATAGATGTTAGAGTGATATGATGTTATTTAATAGATCTTAGAGTGATATGATGTTATTTAATAGATGTTAGAGTGATATGTTATTTAATAGATCTTAGAGTGATATGATGTTATTTAATAGATCTTAGAGTGATATGATGTTATTTAATAGATCTTAGTGATATAATGTTATTTAATAGATCTTAGAGTGATATGATGCTATTTAATAGATCTTAGAGTGATATGATGCTATTTAATAGATCTTAGAGTGATATGATGTTATTTAATAGATCTTAGAGTGATATGATGTTATTTAATAGATCTTAGAGTGATATGATGCTATTTAATAGATCTTAGAGTGATATGATGTTATTTAATAGATCTTAGAGTGATATGATGTTATTTAATAGATCTTAGAGTGATAGATGTTATTTAATGAGTGATATATATTTAATAGATCTTAGAGTATAATGTTATTTAATAGATCTTAGAGTGATATGATGCTATAGATCTTATTTAATAGATCTTAGAGATGATATGATGCTATTTAATAGATCTTAGAGTGATATGATGCTATTTAATAGATCTTAGAGTGATATGATGCTATTTAATAGATCTTAGAGTGATATGATGCTATTTAATAGATCTTAGAGTGATATGATGTTATTTAATAGATCTTAGTGATATGATGTTATTTAATAGATCTTGTGATATGATTATTTAATAGATCTTAGAGTGATATGATGCTATTTAATAGATCTTAGAGTGATATGATGCTATTTAATAGATATAGAGTGATATGATTTTATTTAATAGATCTTAGAGTGATATGATGCTATTTAATAGATTTTAGAGTGATATGATGTTATTTAATAGATGTTAGAGTGATATGATGTTATTTAATAGATCTTAGAGTGATATATGTTATTTAATAGATCTTAGAGTGATATATGATGTTATTTAATAGATCTTAGAGTGATATGATGCTATTTAATAGATTTTAGAGTGATATGATGTTATTTAATAGATCTTAGAGTGATATGATGCTATTTAATAGATCTTAGAGTGATATGATGCTATTTAATAGATCTTAGAGTGATATGATGTTATTTAATAGATCTTAGAATATGATGTTATTTAATATAGATAGAGTGATATGATGCTATTTAATAGATCTTAGAGTGATATGATGTTATTTAATAGATGTTAGAGTGATATGATGTTATTTAATAGATCTTAGAGTGATATGATGTTATTTAATAGATCTTAGAGTGATATGATGTTATTTAATAGATCTTAGAGTGATATGATGTTATTTAATAGATCTTAGAGTGATATGATGCTATTTAATAGATGTTATTTAATTTAGAGTGATATGATGTTATTTAATAGATGTTAGAGTGATATGATGTTATTTAATAGATCTTAGAGTGATATGATGTTATTTAATAGATGTTAGAGTGATATAATGTTATTTAATAGATCTTAGAGTGATATGATGCTATTTAATAGATCTTAGAGTGATATGATGCTATTTAATAGATCTTAGAGTGATATAATGTTATTTAATAGATCTTAGAGTGATATGATGCTATTTAATAGATCTTAGAGTGATATGATGCTATTTAATAGATCTTAGAGTGATATGATGTTATTTAATAGATCTTAGAGTGATATGATGTTATTTAATAGATGTTAGAGTGATATGATGTTATTTAATAGATCTTAGAGTGATATGATGTTATTTAATAGATCTTAGAGTGATATGATGTTATTTAATAGATCTTAGAGTGATATGATAATAGATGCTATTTAATAGATCTTAGAGTGATATGATGCTATTTAATAGATGTTAGAGTGATATGATGTTATTTAATAGATCTTAGAGTGATATGATGTTATTTAATAGATCTTAGAGTGATATGATGTTATTTAATAGATCTTAGAGTGATATGATGTTATTTAATAGATCTTAGAGTGATATGATGCTATTTAATAGATCTTAGAGTGATATGATGCTATTTAATAGATCTTAGAGTGATATGATGTTATTTAATAGATCTTAGAGTGATATGATGTTATTTAATAGATCTTAGAGTGATATGATGTTATTTAATAGATGTTAGAGTGATATGATGTTATTTAATAGATCTTAGAGTGATATGATGTTATTTAATAGATCTTAGAGTGATATGATGTTATTTAATAGATCTTAGAGTGATATGATGCTATTTAATAGATCTTAGAGTGATATGATGCTATTTAATAGATGTTAGAGTGATATGATGTTATTTAATAGATCTTAGAGTGATATGATGTTATTTAATAGATCTTAGAGTGATATGATGTTATTTAATAGATCTTAGAGTGATATGATGTTATTTAATAGATCTTAGAGTGATATGATGTTATTTAATAGATCTTAGAGATAGATGATATAGATCTTAGAGATGATTATTTAATAGATCTTAGAGTGATATGATGCTATTTAATAGATCTTAGAGTGATATGATGTTATTTAATAGATGTTAGAGTGATATGATGTTATTTAATAGATCTTAGAGTGATATGTTATTTAATAGATCTTTAGATGTTATTTAATAGATCTTAGATGATATGATGTTATTTAATAGATGTTAGAGTGATATGATGTTATTTAATAGATCTTAGAGTGATATGATGTTATTTAATAGATCTTAGAGTGATATGATGTTATTTAATAGATCTTAGAGTGATATGATGCTATTTAATAGATGTTAGAGTGATATGATGCTATTTAATAGATGTTAGAGTGATATGATGATAGATCTTAGAGTGATATGATGTTATTTAATAGATCTTAGAGTGATATGATGTTATTTAATAGATCTTAGAGTGATATGATGTTATTTAATAGATTTTAGAGTGATATGATGTTATTTAATAGATCTTAGAGTGATATGATGTTATTTAATAGATCTTAGAGTGATATGATGTTATTTAATAGATCTTAGAGTGATATGATGTTATTTAATAGATCTTAGAGTGATATGATGTTATTTAATAGATCTTAGAGTGATATGATGCTATTTAATAGATGTTAGAGTGATATGATGTTATTTAATAGATCTTAGAGTGATATGATGCTATTTAATAGATCTTAGAGTGATATGGTGTTATTAAATAGATCGCAGAGTGATATTATGTTATTTAATAGATCCTAGAGTGATATGATGCTATTTAATAGATGTTAAAGTGATATGATGCTATTTAATAGATCTTAGAAAAATGATGCTATTTGATAGATCTTAGCGTGATATGATGGTATTTAATAGATGTTACAATGATATTATGTTATTTAATAGATTTTGAGTGATATGATGTTATTTAATAGATCTTAGAGTGATATGCTGCTATTTAAGAGATGTTAGAGTGATATAATGTTATTTAATAGATCTCAGAGTGATATGATGTTATTTAGTAGATCATAGAGTAATATGATGCTATATAATAGATCTCAGAGTGATATAATGCTATTTAATAGATGTTAGATTGATATGATGCTATTTAATAGATCTCAGAATGATATGATGCTATTTAATAAATGTTAGTGTGATATGATGTTATTTAATAGATGTTAGAGTGATATGATGCTATTTAATAGATCTTAGAGTGCTATAATGTTATTTAATAGATCTTAGAGTGATATTATGTAATTTAATAGATCTTAGAGTGATATGATGCTATTTAATAGATTAATAGATCTTAGAGTAAAATGATGCTATTGAATAGATCTTAGAGTGATATGATGCTATTTAATAGATCTTAGAGTGATATGATTTTATTTAATAGATCTTAGAGTGATATGATGCTATTTAATAGATTTTAGTGTGATATGATAGCATTTAATAAATGTTAGAGTGATATGGTGTTATTTAATAGATCGCAGAGTAATATTATGTTATTTAATAGATCTTAGAGTGATATATTGTTATTTAATAGGTCTTAGAGTGATATGATGCTTTTTAATAGATCTTAAAGTGCTATGATGCTATTTAATAGATGTTAGAGTGATATGATGTTATTTAATAGATTTTAGAGTGATATAATGTTATTTAATAGATCTTAGAGTGATATGGTGTTTTTAATAGATGTTAGAGTGATATGATGCTATTTAATAGATGATAGAGTGATATCATGGTATTTAGTAGATATTAGAGTGATGTGATGCTATTTAATAGATCTTAGAGTTATATGATGTTATTTAATAGATGTTAGAGTGATATGATGTTATTTAATAGATCTTAGAGTGATATGATGTTATTTAATAGATCGTAGAGTGATATGATATTATTTGAGAGAACTTTGAGTGATATGATGTTATTTAATGGATTTTGAAGTGATATGATGTTATTTAATAGATCTTAGTGTGATATGATGTTATTCAATAAATGTTAGAGTGATATGGTGTTATTTAATAGATCGTAGAGAGATATAATAATATTTAATAAATGGTAGAGAGATATAATGTTATTTAATAGATCTTAGATTGATATGATGCTATTTAATAGATCTTAGAGTGCTATAATGTTATTTAATAGATCTTAGAGTGATATTATGTAATTTAATAGATCCTAGAGTGATATGATGCTATTTAATAGATGTTAAAGTGATATGATGCTATTTAATAGATCTTAGAGTAAAATGATGCTATTTGATAGATCTTAGCGTGATATGATGGTATTTAATAGATGTTACAATGATATTATGTTATTTAATAGATTTTTGAGTGATATGATGTTATTTAATAGATCTTAGAGTGATATGCTGCTATTTAAGAGATGTTAGAGTAATATAATGTTATTTAATAGATCTCAGAGTGATATGATGTTATTTAATAGATGTTAGAGTAATATGATGCTATATAATAGGTCTTAGAGTGATATAATGCTTTTTAATAGATCTTAGAGTGCTATGATGCTATTTAATAGATGTTAGAGTGATATGATGTTATTTAATAAATGTTAGTGTGATATAATGTTATTTAATAGATGTTAGAGTGATATGATGTTATTTAATAGATTTTAGAGTGATATAATGTTATTTAATAGATCTTAGAGTGATATTATGTTATTTAATAGATCTTAGAGTGATATGGTGTTATTTAATAGATTTTAGAGAGATATGATGCTATTTAATAAATGTTATTTTGATATGATGTTATTTAATAGATCTTAGAGTGATATGATGTTACTTAATAGATCTTAGAGTGATGCGATGCTATTTAATAAATGTTAGTTTGATATGATGTTGTTTAATAGATCTTAGAGTGATATAATGTTATTTAATAGATCTTAGAGTGATATGATGCTATTTAATAGATCTTAATGTGATATAATGTTATTTAATAGATCTCAGAGTGATATGATGCTATTTAATAAATGTTAGTGTGATATGATGTTACTTAATAGATGTTATATTGATATGATGCTATTTAATAGATCTCAGAGTGCTATGATGCTATTTAATAGATGTTAGATTGATATGATGCTAGTTAATAGATCTAAGAGTGATATGATGCTATTTAATAAATGTTAGTGTGATATGATGTTATTTAATAGATGTTAGAGTGATATGATGCTATTTAATAGATCTTAGAGTGCTATAATGTTATTTATCAGATCTTAGAGTGATATATTGTTATTTAATAGGTCTTAGAGTGATATGATGCTTTTTAATAGATCTTAGAGTGATATGATGCTATTTAATAGATGTTAAAGTGATATGATGTTATTTAATAAATGTTAGTGTGATATGATGTTATTTAATAGATGTTAGAGTGATATGATGTTATTTAATAGATTTTAGAGTGATATTATGTTATTTAATAGATCTTAGAGTGATATGGTGTTTTTAATAGATGTTAGAGTGATATGATGCCATTTAATAGATGATAGAGTGATATCATGGTATTTAGTAGATCTTAGAGTGCTATGATGCTATTTAATAGATTTTAGAGTGATATGATGTTATTTAATAGATTTTAGAGTGATATAATGTTATTTAATAGATCTTAGAGTGATATTATGTTATTTAATAGATCTTAGAGTAATATGGTGTTATTTAATAGATTTTAGAGAGATATGATGCTATTTAATAAATGTTATTTTGATATGATGTTGTTTAATAGATCTTAGAGTGATATGATGTTATTTAATAGATCTTAATGTGATATAATGTTATTTAATAGATCTTAGAGTGCTATGATGCTATTTAATAGATGTTAGATTGATATGATGCTATTTAATAGATGTTAGTTTGATATGATGTTATTTAATAGATCTTAGAGTGATATGATGCTATTTAATTATAATGTTATTAGATAATAGATCTTAGAGTGATATAATGTTATTTATATAGATCTTAGAGTGATATGATGTTATTTAATAGATCTTAGAGTGATATGATGCTATTTAATAGATCTCAGAGTGATATAATGCTATTTAATAGATGTTAGAGTGATATGATGCTATTTAATAGATCTTAGAGTGATATGATGCTATTTAATAGATCTTAGAGTGATATAATGTTATTTAATAGATCTTAGAGTGATATGATGTTATTTAATAGATCTTAGAGTGATATGATGTTATTTAATAGATCTTAGAGTGATATGATGTTATTTATAGATGTTAGAGTGATATGATGTTATTTAATAGATCTTAGAGTGATATGATGCTATTTAATAGATCTTAGAGTGATATGATGCTATTTAATAGATGTTAGAGTGATATGATGTTATTTAATATTTAATATGATGTTATTTAATAGATAGAGTGATATGATATGTTATTTAATAGATCTTAGAGTGATATGATTTATTTAATAGATTTTAGATGTGATATAATGATTATTTAATAGATCTTAGAGTGATATGATGCTATTTAATAGATCTTAGAGTGATATGATGTTATTTAATAGATCTTAGAGTGATGATGTTATTTAATAGATGAGTGATATATGTTATTTAATAGATCTTAGAGTGATATGATGCTATTTAATAGATCTTAGAGTGATATGATGATGTTAGAGTTTGATGTTATTTAATAGATCTTAGAGTGATATATGATATGATGTTATTTAATAGATGAAGTGATATGATGTTATTTAATGATATGATATGATGTTATTTAATAGATCTTAGAGTGATATGATGTTATTTAATATTGTTATTTAATAGATGTTAGAGTGATATGATGTTATTTAATAGATCTTAGAGTGATATGATAATATTTAATAGATCTTAGAGTGATATGATGTTATTTAATAGATCTTAGAGTGATATGATGCTATTTAATAGATGTTAGAGTGATATGATGTTATTTAATAGATGTTAGAGTGATATGATGTTATTTAATAGATCTTAGAGTGATATGATGCTATTTAATAGATGTTAGAGTGATATGATGTTATTTAATAGATCTTTGATAGTGATATGATGATATATTTAATAGATCTTAGAGTGATATGATGCTATTTAATAGATCTTAGAGTGATATAATGTTATTTAATAGATCTATGATGAGTATGATGTTATTTAATAGATGCTTAGATGATATGATGTTATTTAATAGATCTTAGAGATATGATGCTATTTAATGATCTTAGAGTGATATGATGCTATTAGAGTGATATGATGCTATTTAATAGATCTTAGAGTGATATGATGCTATTTAATAGATCTTAGAGTGATATGATGCTATTTAATAGATCTTAGAGTATGTTATTTAATAGATCTTAGAGTGATATGATGCTATTTAATAGATTTTAGAGTGATATGATGCTATTTAATAGATGTTAGAGTGATATGATGTTATTTAATAGATCTTAGAGTGATATGATGTTATTTAATAGATCTTATTTAATAGATATATCTTAGAGTGATATTATGTTATTTAATAGATCTTAATGTGAAATAATGTTATTTAATAGATCTTAGAGTGATATGCTGCTATTTAAGAGATGTTAGAGTGATATAATGTTATTTAATAGATCTCAGAGTGATATGATGTTATTTAATAGATCATAGAGTAATATGATGCTATTTAATAGATCTTAGAGTGATATAATGCTATTTAATAGATGTTAGAGTGATATGATGCTATTTAATAGATCTCAGAGTGATATGATGCTATTTAATAGATGTTAGTGTGATATGATGTTATTTAATAGATGTTAGAGTGATATGATGCTATTTAATAGATGTTAGAGTGATATGATGTTATTTAATAGATGTTAGAGTGATATGATATTTAATGTAGATTTAATAGATCTTAGAGTGATATGATGTAATTTAATAGATCTTAGAGTGATATGATGCTATTTAATAGATTAATAGATCTTAGAGTAAAATGATGCTATTGAATAGATCTTAGAGTGATATGATGCTATTTAATAGATCTTAGAGTGATATGATTTTATTTAATAGATCTTAGAGTGATATGATGCTATTTAATAGATTTTAGTGTGATATGATAGCATTTAATAAATGTTAGAGTGATATGGTGTTATTTAATAGATCGCAGAGTAATATTATGTTATTTAATAGATCTTAGAGTGATATATTGTTATTTAATAGATCTTAGAGTGATATGATGCTTTTTAATAGATCTTAAAGTGCTATGATGCTATTTAATAGATGTTAGAGTGATATGATGTTATTTAATAGATTTTAGAGTGATATAATGTTATTTAATAGATCTTAGAGTGATATGGTGTTTTTAATAGATGTTAGAGTGATATGATGCTATTTAATAGATGATAGAGTGATATCATGGTATTTAGTAGATATTAGAGTGATGTGATGCTATTTAATAGATCTTAGAGTTATATGATGTTATTTAATAGATGTTAGAGTGATATGATGTTATTTAATAGATCTTAGAGTGATATGATGTTATTTGATAGATCTTAGTGTGATATGATGTTATTTAATAGATCGTAGAGTGATATGATATTATTTGAGAGAACTTTGAGTGATATGATGTTATTTAATGGATTTTGAAGTGATATGATGTTATTTAATAGATCTTAGTGTGATATGATGTTATTCAATAAATGTTAGAGTGATATGGTGTTATTTAATAGATCGTAGAGAGATATAATAATATTTAATAAATGGTAGAGAGATATAATGTTATTTAATAGATCTTAGATTGATATGATGCTATTTAATAGATCTTAGAGTGCTATAATGTTATTTAATAGATCTTAGAGTGATATTATGTAATTTAATAGATCCTAGAGTGATATGATGCTATTTAATAGATGTTAAAGTGATATGATGCTATTTAATAGATCTTAGAGTAAAATGATGCTATTTGATAGATCTTAGCGTGATATGATGGTATTTAATAGATGTTACAATGATATTATGTTATTTAATAGATTTTTGAGTGATATGATGTTATTTAATAGATCTTAGAGTGATATGCTGCTATTTAAGAGATGTTAGAGTAATATAATGTTATTTAATAGATCTCAGAGTGATATGATGTTATTTAATAGATGTTAGAGTAATATGATGCTATATAATAGGTCTTAGAGTGATATAATGCTTTTTAATAGATCTTAGAGTGCTATGATGCTATTTAATAGATGTTAGAGTGATATGATGTTATTTAATAAATGTTAGTGTGATATAATGTTATTTAATAGATGTTAGAGTGATATGATGTTATTTAATAGATTTTAGAGTGATATAATGTTATTTAATAGATCTTAGAGTGATATTATGTTATTTAATAGATCTTAGAGTGATATGGTGTTATTTAATAGATTTTAGAGAGATATGATGCTATTTAATAAATGTTATTTTGATATGATGTTATTTAATAGATCTTAGATTGATATGATGCTATTTAATAGATCTTAGAGTGCTATAATGTTATTTAATAGATCTTAGAGTGATATTATGTAATTTAATAGATCCTAGAGTGATATGATGCTATTTAATAGATGTTAAAGTGATATGATGCTATTTAATAGATCTTAGAGTGATATGATGCTATTTAATAGATCTTAGAGTGATATGATGGTATTTAATAGATGTTACAATGATATTATGTTATTTAATAGATTTTGAGTGATATGATGTTATTTAATAGATCTTAGAGTGATATGCTGCTATTTAAGAGATGTTAGAGTGATATAATGTTATTTAATAGATCTCAGAGTGATATGATGTTATTTAGTAGATCATAGAGTAATATGATGCTATATAATAGATCTCAGAGTGATATAATGCTATTTAATAGATGTTAGATTGATATGATGCTATTTAATAGATCTCAGAGTGATATGATGCTATTTAATAAATGTTAGTGTGATATGATGTTATTTAATAGATGTTAGAGTGATATGATGCTATTTAATAGATCTTAGAGTGCTATAATGTTATTTAATAGATCTTAGAGTGATATTATGTAATTTAATAGATCTTAGAGTGATATGATGCTATTTAATAGATCTTAGAGTAAAATGATCTATTAATAGATCTTAGAGTGATATGATGCTATTGAATAGATCTTAGAGTGATATGATGCTATTTAATAGATCTTAGAGTGATATGATGCTATTTAATAGATTTTAGTGTGATATGATAGCATTTAATAAATGTTAGAGTGATATGGTGTTATTTAATAGATCGCAGAGTAATATTATGTTATTTAATAGATCTTAGAGTGATATGATGCTATTTAATAGATCTTAGAGTGATATGATGTTATTTAATAGATGTTAGTGTGATATGATGTTATTTAATAGATGTTAGAGTGATATGATGTTATTTAATAGATTTTAGAGTGATATATGTTATTTAATAGATCTTAGAGTGATATGATGTTTTTTAATAGATGTTAGAGTGATATGATGCTATTTAATAGATGATAGAGTGATATCATGGTATTTAGTAGATCTTAGAGTGCTATGATGCTATTTAATAGATTTTAGAGTGATATGATGTTATTTAATAGATTTTAGAGTGATATAATGTTATTTAATAGATCTTAGAGTGATATTATGTTCTTCAATAGATCTTAGAGTGATATGGTGTTATTTAATAGATTTTAGAGAGATATGATGCTATTTAATAAATGTTATTTTGATATGATGTTGTTTAATATATCTTAGAGTGATATGATGTTATTTAATAGATCTTAATGTGATATAATGTTATTTAATAGATTTTAGTGTCATATAATGTTATTTAATAGATTTTAGAGTGATATGATGCTATTTAATAGATCTTAGAGTGATATGATGCTATTTAATAGATCTCAGAGTGATATAATGTTATTTAATAGATCCTAGAGTGATATGATGTTATTTGATAGATGTTAGAGTGAAATGATGCTGTTTAAAAACTCTTAGAGTGATATGATGTTATTCAATAAATGTTAGAGTAATATGGTGTTATTTAATAGATCGTAGAGAGATATGGTGTTATTTAATAGATCGTAGAGAGATATAATAATATTTAATAAATGGTAGAGAGATATAATGTTATTTAATAGATCTTAGAGTGATATGATGCTATTTAATAAGATGTTAGTTTGATATAATGCGATTTAATAGATGTTATAGTGATATGATGTTATTTAATAGATCTTAGAGTGATATGATGCTATTTAAGAGATGTTAGTGTGATATAATGTTATTTAATAGATCTCAGAGTGATATGATGCTATTTAATAGATATTAGAGTGATATGATGCTATTTAAAAGATCTCAGAGTGATATAATGTTATTTAATAGATCATTGAGTGATATGATGGTATTTGATAGATCTTAGAGTGATATGATGCTATTTAATAGATCTTAGTGTGATATGATGTTATTCAATAAATGTTAGAGTGATATGGTGTTATTTAATAGATCGTAGAGAGATATAATAATATTTAATAAATGGTAGAGAGATATAATGTTATTTAATAGATCTTAGAGTATATGATGCTATTTAATAGATTAGTAGATCATAGAGTAATATGATGCTATTTAATAGATCTCAGAGTGATATAATGCTATTTAATAGATGTTAGATTGATATGATGCTATTTAATAGATCTTAGAGTGCTATAATGTTATTTAATAGATCTTAGAGTGATATTATGTAATTTAATAGATCTTAGAGTGATATGATGCTATTTAATAGATTAATAGATCTTAGTGTAAAATGATGCTATTGAATAGATCTTAGAGTGATATGATGCTATTTAATAGATCTTAGAGTGATATGATTTTATTTAATAGATCTTAGAGTGATATGATGCTATTTAATAGATTTTAGTGTGATATGATAGCATTTAATAAATGTTAGAGTGATATGGTGTTATTTAATAGATCGCAGAGTAATATTATGTTATTTAATAGATCTTAGAGTGATATATTGTTATTTAATAGGTCTTAGAGTGATATGATGCTTTTTAATAGATCTTAGAGTGCTATGATGCTATTTAATAGATGTTAGAGTGATATGATGTTATTTAATAGATTTTAGAGTGATATAATGTTATTTAATAGATCTTAGAGTGATATTATGTTATTTAATAGATCTTAGAGTGATATGGTGTTTTTAATAGATGTTAGAGTGATATGATGCTATTTAATAGATGATAGAGTGATATCATGGTATTTAGTAGATCTTAGAGTGATGTGATGCTATTTAATAGATCTTAGAGTTATATGATGTTATTTAATAGATGTTAGAGTGATATGATGTTATTTAATAGATCTTAGAGTGATATGATGTTATTTGATAGATCTTAGAGTGATATGATGCTATTTAATAGATGTTAGAGTGATATGATGTTGTTTAATAGATCTTAGAGTGATATGATGTTATTTAATAGATCTTAATGTGATATAATGTTATTTAATAGATCTTAGAGTGCTATGATGCTATTTAATAGATGTTAGATTGATATGATGCTATTTAATAGATGTTAGTTTGATATGATGTTATTTAATAGATCTTAGAGTGATATGATGCTATTTAATAGATCTTAGAGTGATATAATGTTATTTAATAGATCTTAGAGTGATATGATGCTATTTAATAGATGTTAGATTGATATGATGCTATTTAATAGATGTTAGTTTGATATGATGTTATTTAATAGATCTTAGAGTGATATGATGCTTTTTAATAGATCTTAGAGTGATATGATGCTATTTAATAGATGTTAAAGTGATATGATGCTATTTAATAGATCTTAGAGTAATATGATGCTATTTAATAGATCGTAGAGTGATATGGTGTTATTTAATAGATCTTAGAGTGATATAATGCTATTTAATAGATGTTAGAGTGATATGATGTTATTTAATAGATCTTAGAGTGATATAATGCGATTTAATAGATGTTAGAGTGATATGATGTTATTTAATAGATCTTAGAGTGATATGATGCTTTTTAATAGATCCTAGAGTGATATGATGCTATTTAATAGATGTTAAAGTGATATGATGTTATTTAATAAATGTTAGTGTGATATGATGTTATTTAATAGATCTTAGAGTGATATGATGCTATTTAAGAGATTTTAGTGTCATATAATGTTATTTAATAGATTTTAGAGTGATATGATGCTATTTAATAGATATTAGAGTGATATGATGCTATTTAAAAGATCTCAGAGTGATATAATGTTATTTAATAGATCCTAGAGTGATATGATGTTATTTGATAGATGTTAGAGTGAAATGATGATATTTAAAAACTCTTAGAGTGATATGATGTTATTCAATAAATGTTAGAGTGATATGGTGTTATTTAATAGATCGTAGAGAGATATGGTGTTATTTAATAGATCGTAGAGAGATATAATAATATTTAATAAATGGTAGAGAGATATAATGTTATTTAATAGATCTTAGAGTATATGATGCTATTTAATAAATGTTAGTTTGATATAATGCGATTTAATAGATGTTATAGTGATATGATGTTATTTAATAGATCTTAGAGTGATATGATGCTATTTAAGAGATGTTAGTGTGATATAATGTTATTTAATAGATCTCAAAGTGATATGATGCTATTTAATAGATATTAGAGTGATATGATGCTATTTAAAAGATCTCAGAGTGATATAATGTTATTTAATAGATCATTGAGTGATATGATGGTATTTGATAGATCTTAGAGTGATATGATGCTATTTAATAGATCTTAGTGTGATATGATGTTATTCAATAAATGTTAGAGTGATATGGTGTTATTTAATAGATCGTAGAGAGATATAATAATATTTAATAAATGGTAGAGATATAATGTTATTTAATAGATCTTAGAGTATATGATGCTATTTAATAGATCTTAGTGTGATATGATGTTATTCAATAAATGTTAGAGTGATATGGTGTTATTTAATAGATTTTAGAGAGATATGATGCTATTTAATAAATGTTATTTTGATATGATGTTATTTAATAGATCTTAGAGTGATATGATGTTATTTAATAGATCTTAGAGTGATATGATGCTATTTAATAAATGTTAGTTTGATATGATGTTATTTAATAGATCTTAGAGTGATATAATGTTATTTAATAGATCTTAGAGTGATATGATGCTATTTAATAGATCTTAATGTGATATAATGTTATTTAATAGATCTCAGAGTGATATGATGCTATTTAATAAATGTTAGTGTGATATGATGTTACTTAATAGATTTTAGAGTGCTATGATGCTATTTAATAGATGTTAGAGTGATATGATGTTATTTAATAAATGTTAGTGTGATATGATGTTATTTAATAGATGTTAGAGTGATATGATGTTATTTAATAGATTTTAGAGTGATATTATGTTATTTAATAGATCTTAGAGTGATATGATATGTTTTTTAATAGATGTTAGAGTGATATGATGCTATTTAATAGATGATAGAGTGATATCATGGTATTTAGTAGATCTTAGAGTGCTATGATGCTATTTAATAGATTTTAGAGTGATATGATGTTATTTAATAGATTTTAGAGTGATATAATGTTATTTAATAGATCTTAGAGTGATATTATGTTCTTTAATAGATCTTAGAGTGATATGGTGTTATTTAATAGATTTTAGAGAGATATGATGCTATTTAATAAATGTTATTTTGATATGATGTTATTTAATAGATCTTAGAGTGATATGATGTTATTTAATAGATCTTAGAGTGATATGATGTTATTTAATAGATCTTAGAGTGATACGATGCTATTTAATAAATGTTAGTTTGATATGATGTTGTTTAATAGATCTTAGAGTGATATGATGTTATTTAATAGATCTTATTGTGATATAATGTTATTTAATAGATCTTAGAGTGCTATGATGCTATTTAATAGATGTTAGATTGATATGATGCTATTTAATAGATGTTAGTTTGATATGATGTTATTTAATAGATCTTAGAGTGATATGATGCTATTTAATAGATCTTAATGTGAAATAATGTTATTTAATAGATCTTAGAGTGCTATGATGCTATTTAATAGATGTTAGAGTGATATGATGCTATTTAATAGATCTCAGAGTGATATGATGCTATTTAATAGATCTTAGAGTGCTATAATGTTATTTATCAGATCTTAGAGTGATATATTGTTATTTAATAGGTCTTAGAGTGATATGATGCTTTTTAATAGATCTTAGAGTGATATGATGCTATTTAATAGATGTTAAAGTGATATGATGCTATTTAATAGATCTTAGAGTAAAATGATGCTATTGAATAGATCGTAGAGTGATATGGTGTTATTTAATAGATCGCAGAGTGATATTATGTTATTTAATAGATCTAAGAGTGATATATTGTTATTTAATAGATCTTAGAGTGCTATAATGTTATTTATCAGATGTTAGAGTGATATATTGTTATTTAATAGGTCTTAGAGTGATATGATGCTTTTTAATAGATCCTAGAGTGATATGATGCTATTTAATAGATGTTAAAGTGATATGATGCTATTTAATAGATCTTAGAGTAAAATGATGCTATTGAATAGATCTTAGAGTGATATGGTGTTATTTAATAGATCGCAGAGTGATGTTATGTTATTTAATAGATCTTAGAGTGATATATTGTTATTTAATAGGTCTTAGAGTGATATGATGCTATTTAATAGATGTTAGAGTGATATGATGTTATTTAATAAATGTTAGTGTGATATGATGTTATTTAATAGATGTTAGAGTGATATGATGTTATTTAACAGATTTTAGAGTGATATAATGTTATTTAATAGATCTTAGAGTGATATAATGTTATTTAATAGATCTTAGAGTGATAAGGTGTTTTTAATAGATGTTAGAGTGATATGATGCCATTTAATAGATGATAGAGTGATATCATGGTATTTAGTAGATCTTAGAGTGATGTGATGCTATTTAATACATATTAGAGTTATATGATGTTAGTTAATAGATCTTAGAGTGATATGATGTTATTTAATAGATGTTAGAGTGATATGATGCTATTTAATAGATGTTAGAGCGATATGATACTTTTTAATAGATCTTAGAGTGCTATGATGCTATTTAATAGATCTTAGTGTGATATGATGGTATTTAATAGATGTTACAGTGATATAATGTTATTTAATATATCTTAGAGTGATATGTTTTTATTTCATAGATTTTAGTGTGATTTTATGTTATTTAATAGATCTCAGAGTGATATGATGCTATTTAATAGATATTAGAGTGATATGATGCTATTTAAAAGATCTCAGAGTGATATGATGTTATTAAATAGATCTTAGAGTGATATGATGTTATTAAATATATCTTAGAGTGATATAATGTTATTTAATAGATCTTAGAGCGATATGGTGTTATTTAATAGATCTTAATGTGATATGATGCTATTTAATAGATGTTAGAGTGATATGATGTTATTTAATAGATATCAGAGTGATATAATGTTATTTAATAGATTTTAGAGTGATATAATGTTATTTAATAGATGTTAGAGTGATATGATGCTATTTAATAGATCTTAAAGTGATATGATGTTATTTAATAGATCTTAGTTTGATATAATGTTATTTAATAAATGGTAGTGTGATATGATGTTATTTAATAGATCTTAGAGTGATATGATGTTATTTTTCCATTAATTATATTAATAAGTTTTGTTTGTTTTGAATTTCGCGCAAAGATACAAGAGGGCTATCTGCGCTATCCGTCTCTAATTTAGCAGTGTAAGACTAGAGGGAAGGTTGCTAATCATCACCACCCACCGCCAACTCTTGGATTACTCTTTTACCAATGAATAGTGGGATTGACCATCATATTATAACGGTCTTCACGGCTAAAAGGGTGAGCATGTTTGGTGTTACGGGAATTGGAACCCGCGACCCTCATATTACGAGTCGCACGCCTTACGCGCTTGGCCATGCCAGGCCAGGATTCTGAGGAAATCCTAACTTGGAACAGTGCAGTAAGCTATTTCATAAAACACGAATCCATTTCATGAACTCATTTTATATTTTATTCTATTAAGAAAGGATAAGAGAAAAGAATCATTTATTAAAATTTCTTCATTAATTTTCATTGTTAGATAATTATTTCTGATATATATAATTCTGAGGTACTTTTATATTTGTGTGATTCTTCGTGTGAAAATTTTTGTCCAATATCCGTTTGAATAAATAAAATTTGCAATTGTCGAATTTGAACATTCAGTTTGTTGTACAAACGACGATCACGTTAACGGAACCTTAATGTTTGACGAAGATTTCTCTAGAATATTTAACGTATTTGTTTTTTATATTATTGGTATGGCTGCTATCACACAGTAGGTTAGATATCCATGGAGGTATGTTCGTGTTTTTTCCATCTGTGCTGTACCACAACTTGATCTGTATCGGTTAAATAAGTTAACGTTGGTGAGATAAGACGTCTAGCACAAACTGGAACTTTCGAATTAAAATACATATTTTGTTTTAGAGCACGTGAAGTAACGGACACGTGAATAATTCTGCCATTAAGACTTAATTAACCCTAAACATTTAGTCTCGGCGTAGAATTAGTGGTAAGGAAATACGTGTAAATCAAGCAGCGTACGCTTGAAATATGTAAATTTTAAGAGACGTTTTGGATATTAAAACTTAGGGTGTAGAAAAGCATAGTGGGTGGCACACGACATTTATTAGCAACGTGTTCGTGATATTACATCATAATAAGAGAGACAGTTGTTTAAATCACAACATTTTTTACTGACACAAAATAGATTTCTTGCTCTGTCTCATAAACAACTGACATGAGTTGTGTTTTAACTGCGTTTTTGTAGATTCGAATCCAGCTGTTCTGTAAGGTGCTGTGGACAGAGGGCTATAGGAAAACCTGAGGGTTTATTATATAGGGTTGAAAGGTGAATTCGAGGGCTCATAAATCACGTTCCCTTGCCTAAAGACCGCGCCCAGCACTTTTGAGCCACGGGCCCGCTATGAAAGTGACATCGATTCATGCAGCCAAGAGTTATCGAACTTTCGGCGGTTGGTGCTGTCTTACCTCTAGCCTGTCTGTTCAAAATTAATGATGATTAGAAACAGATTCTATTTTTGTGTGACTTTGTGACTTTGGTGGGTATTCTGAAACAGAAAACTAGAATACACTCTAATCTATTTTTGTGTGTCTTTGGTGGATGTTCTGAAACAAAAACTATAATTCACTCTAATCTATTTTTGTGTGACTTTGGTGGATGTTCTGAAACAAAAAACTAGAATACACTCTAATCTATTTTTAATAGATTTTAGAGTGATATGATGTTATTTAATAGATCTTAGAGTGATATGATGCTATTTAATAAATGTTAGTTTGATATGATGTTACTCAATAGATGTTAGAGTGATATAATGTTATGTAATAGATCTTAGAGTGATATGATGCTATTTAATATATGTTAGAGTGATTTGATGCTATTTAATAGATGTTAGAGTGATATTATGTTAGTTAATAGATCTTAGTGTGATATGATGTTATTTAATAGATCTTAGAGTAAAATGATGCTATTTAATAGATCTTAGAGTGATATGGTGTTATTTAATAGATGTTAGAGTGATATGATGCTATTTAATAGATCTTAGAGTGCTATAATGTTATTTAATAGATCTTAGAGTGATATTATATAATTTAATAGATCCTAGAGTGATATGATGCTATTTAATAGATCTTAGAGTGACATGATGCTATTTAATAGATCTTAGAGTAAAATGATGATATTTAATAGATCTTAGAGTGATATGGTGCTTTTTAATAGATTCTAGAGTGATATGAAGCTATTTAATACATGTTAGAGTGATATGATGCTATTTTACAGATGTTAGAGTGATATTATGTTATTTAATAGATCTTAGTGTGATATGATGTTATTTAATAGATCTTAGAGTGATATGATGCTATTTAATAGATCTTAGAGTGATATGATGTTATTTAATAGATCTTAGAGTGATATGATGCTATTTAATACATGTTAGAGTGATATGATGTTATTTAATAGATCTTTCTGTGATATAATGTTATTTAATAGATCTTAGAGTGATATGATGCTATTTAATAGATCTTAGAGTGATATGATGCTATTTAATATATGTTAGAGTGATATTATGTTATTTAATAGATGTTAGAGTGATATTATGTTATTTAATAGATCTTAGTGAGATATGATGTTATTTATTAGATCTTAGAGTGATATGATGCTATTTAATATATGTTAGAGTGATATTATGTTATTTAATAAATGTTAGAGTGATATTATGCTATTTAATAGATCTTTGAGTGATATAATGTTATTTAATAGATCTTACAGTGATATGATGCTATTTAAGAGATCTTATAGTGATATGATGCTATTAAATAGATGTTAGAGTGATATATTGTTATTTAATAGATGTTAGAGTGATATGGTGCTATTTAATAAATGTTAGTGTGATATGATGCTATTTAAGAGATCTTACAGTGATATGATACTATTTAATAGATCTTAGAGTGATACGATGCTATTTAATAGATGTTAGTGTGATATGATGTTATTTAATAAATGTTAGTGTGATATGATGTTATTTAATAGATCTTACAGTGATATAATGTTATTTAATAGATCTTAGAGTGATATGATGCTATTTAATAGATGTTAGTGTGATATGATGTTATTTAATAGATGTTAGAGTGATATGATGTTATTTTTCCATTAATTATATTAATAAGTTTGGTTTGTTTTGAATTTCGCGCAAAGATACAAGAGGGCTATCTGCGTTAGCCGTCTCTAATTTAGCAGTGTAAGACTAGAGGAAAGGCTGCTAATCATCACCACCCACCGCCAACTCTTGGGTTACTGTTTTATCAATGAATAGCGGGATTGACCGTCACATTACAACGTTTTCTCGGCTAAAAGGGTGAGCATGTTTGGTGTGACGGGGATTGGAACCCGCGACCCTCGGATTACGAGTCGCACGCCTTACGCGCTTGGCCATGCCAGGCCAGGATTCTTAGGCCTATCTTGGAACAGTGTAGTAAGCTATTTCATAAAACACGAATCCATTTCATGAACTCATTTTATATTTTATTCTATTAAGAAAGGATAAGAGAAAAGAATCATTTATTAAAATTTCTTCATTAATTTTCATTGTTAGATAATTATTTCTGATTAAATAATTCTGAGGTACTTTTAAATTTGTGTGATTCTTCGTGTGAAAATTTTTGTCCAATATCCGTTTGAATAAATAAAATTTGCAATTGTCGAATTTGAACATTCAGTTTCTTGTACAAACGACGAGCACGTTAACGGAACCTTAATGTTTGACGAAGATTTCTCTAGAATATTTAACGTATTTGTTTTTTATATTATTGTCATGGCTGCTATCACACAGTAGGTTAGATATCCATGGAGGTATGTTCGTGTTTTTTCCATCTGTTCTGACCACAACTTGATCTGGTGAGATAAGACGTCAGCACAAACTGGAACTTTCGAATTAAAATACATATTTTGTTTTAGAGCACGTGAAGTAACGGACACGTGAATAATTCTGCCATTAAGACTTAATTAACCCTAAACATTTAGTCTCGGCATAGAATTAGTGGTAAGGAAATACGTGTAAATCAAGCAGAGTACGCTTGAAATATGTAAATTTTAAGAGACGTTTTGGATATTAAAACTTAGGGTGTAGAAAAGCATAGTGGGTGGCACACGACAATTTATTAGCAACGTGTTCGTGATATTACATCATAATAAGAGAGACAGTCGTTTAAAGCACAACATTTTTTACTGACACAAAGTAGATTTCTTGCTCGTTCTCATAAACAACTGACATAAGTTGTGTTTTAACTGAGTTTTTGTAGATTCGAATCCAGCTGTTCTGTAAGGTGCTGTCGACAGAGGGCTACAGGAAAACCTGAGGGTTTATTATATAGGGTTGAAAGGTGAATTCGAGGGCTCATAAATCACGTTCCCTTGCCTAAAGACCGCGCTCAGCACTTTTGAGCCACGGGTCTGCTATGAAAGTGACATCGATTCATGCAGCCAAGAGCTATCGAACGGTTGGCGGTTGGTGCTGTCTTACCTCTAGCCTGTCTGTTCAAAATTAATGACGGTTACAAACAGATTCTATTTTTGTGTGACTTTGTGACTTTGATGGATATTCTGAAACAAAAAACTAGAATACACTCTAATCTATTTTTGTGTGACTTTGGTGGATGTTTTGAAACAAAAAGCTAGTATACACTCTAATCTATTTTTGTATGACTTTGGTGGATGATCTGAAACAAAAAACTATAATACACTATAATCTATTTTTGTGTGACTTTGGTGGATATCCTGAAACAAAAAGCTAGTATACACTCTAATCTATTTTTGTGTGACTTTGGTGGATGTTCTGAAACAAAAAGCTAGTATACATTCTAATCTATTTTTGTGTGAATTTGGTGGATGTTCTGAAATAAAAAACTAGAATACACTCTAATGTATTTTTGTGTGACTTTGGTGAATGTTCTGAAACAAAAAACTATAATACACTATAATCTATTTTTGTGTGACTTTGGTGGATATCCTGAAACAAAAAGCTAGTATACACTCTAATCTATTTTTGTGTGACTTTGGTGGATGTTCTGAAACAAAAAGCTAGTATACATTCTAATCTATTTTTGTGTGACTTTGGTAGATGTTCTGAAACAAAAAGCTAGTATACACTCTAATCTATTTTTGTGTGACTTTGGTGGATGTTCTGAAACAAAAAACTAGTATACACTCTAA
Organism: Tachypleus tridentatus; assembly: GCF_004210375.1. Lineage (NCBI taxonomy): Eukaryota > Metazoa > Arthropoda > Merostomata > Xiphosura > Limulidae > Tachypleus > Tachypleus tridentatus. The sequence goes on from NW_027467782.1 coordinate 55,367,466, forward strand.
TCTATTTTTGTGTGACTTTGGTGGATGTTCTGAAACAAAAAACTAGAATACACTCTAATGTATTTTTTGTGTGACTTTGGTGGATGTTCTGAAACAAAAACTAGAATACACTCTAATCTATTTTTGTGTGACTTTGGTGGATGTTCTGAAACAAAAAACTAGTATACACTCTAACCTATTTTTGTGTGACTTTGGTGGATGTTCTGAAACAAAAAACTAGAATACACTCTAATGTATTTTTGTGTGACTTTGGTGGATGTTCTGAAACAAAAAACTAGAATACACTCTAATCTATTTTAGTGTGACTTTGGTGGATATTCTGAAACAAAAAGCTAGTATACACTCTAATCTATATTTTTGTGTGACTTTGGTGGATGTTCTGAAACATAAAACTAGAATACACTCTAATCCAATTTTGTGTGACTTTGGTGGATGTTCTGAAAAAAAACTAGAATATAGTCTAATCTATTTTTGTGTGACTTTGGTGGATGTTCTGAAACAAAAAACTAGAATACACATTAATCTATTTTTGTGTGACTTTGGTGGATGTTCTGAAACAAAAAATTATAATACACTCTAATCTATTTTTGTGTGACTTTAGTGGATATTCTGAAACAAAAAACTAGAATACACTCTAATCTATTTTTGTGTGACTTTGATGGATATTCTGAAACAAAAAGCTAGTATACACTCTAATCTATTTTTGTGTGACTTTGGTGGATGTTTTGAAACAAAAAGCTAGTATACACTCTAATCTATTTTTGTGTGACTTTGGTGGATGTTCTGAAACAAAAAACTAGAATACACTCTAATCTTTTTTTGTGTAACTTTAGTGGATGTTTTGAAACAAAAAGCTAGTATACACTCTAATCTATTTTTGTGTGACTTTGGTGGATGTTCTGAAACAAAAAACTAGAATACACTCTAATCTATTTTTGTGTGACTTTGGTGGATGTTTTGAAACAAAAAGCTAGTATACACTCTAATCTATTTTTGTGTGACTTTGGTGGATGTTCTGAAACAAAAAACTAGAATACACTCTAATCTATTTTTGTGTGACTTTGGTGGATGTTCTGAAACAAAAAACTAGAATACACTCTAATTTATTTTTGTGTGACTTCGGTGGATATTCTGAAACAAAAAGCTAGTATACACTTTAATCTATTTTTGTGTGACTTTGGTGGATATTCTGAAACAAAAAGCTAGTATACACTCTAATCTATTTTTGTGTGACTTTGGTGGATATTCTGAAACAAAAACTAGAATACACTCTAATCTATTTTTGTGTGACTTTGGTGGATAATCTGAAACAAAAATCTAGTATACACTCTAATCTGTTTTTCTGTGACTTTGGTGGATATTCTGAAACAAAAAACTATAATACACTCTTATCCAATTTTGTGTGACTTTGGTGGATGTTCTGAAAAAAACAACTAGAATACACTCTAATCCAATTTTGTGTGACTTTGGTGGATGTTCTGAAAAAAAAACTAGAATACACTCTAATCTATTTTTGTGTGACTTTGGTGGATGTTCTGAAACAAAAAACTAGAATACACTCTAATCTATTTTTGTGTGACTTTGGTGGATGTTCTGAAACAAAAAATTATAATACACTCTAATCTATTTTTGTGTGACTTTAGTGGATATTGTGAAACAAAAAACTAGAATACACTCTAATCTATTTTTTAATAGATCTTAGAGTGATATGATGTTATTTAATAGATGTTAGAGTGATATTATGTTATTTGATAGATCTTAGTGTGATATGATGTTATTTAATAGATGTTAGAGTGATATGATGTTATTTTTCCATTAATTATATTGATAAGTTTGGTTTGTTTTGAATTTCGCGCAAAGATACACGAGGGCTATCTGCGCTAGCCGTCTCTAATTTAGCAGTGTAAGACTAGAGGGAAGGCTGCTAATCATCACCACCTACCGCCAACTCTTGGGTTACTGTTTTATCAATGAATAGCGGGATTGACCGTCACATTACAACGTTTTCACGGCTAAAAGGGTGAGCATATTTGGTGTGACGGGGATTGGAACCCGCGACCCTCGGATTACGAGTCGCACGCCTTACGCGCTTGGCCCTGCCAGGCCAGGATTCTTAGGCCTATCTTGGAACAGTGTAGTAAGCTATTTCATAAAACACGAATCCATTTCATGAACTCATTTTATATTTTATTCTATTAAGAAAGGATAAGAGAAAAGAATCATTTATTAAAATTTCTTCATTAATTTTCATTGTTAGATAATTATTTCTGATTAAATAATTCTGAGGTACTTTTAAATTTGTGTGATTCTTCGTGTGAAAATTTTTCTCCAATTTCCGTTTGAATAAATAAAATTTGCAATTGTCGAATTTGAACATTCAGTTTGTTGTACAAACGACGAGCACGTTAACGGAACCTTAATGTTTGACGAAGATTTCTCTAGAATATTTAACGTATTTGTTTTTTATATTATTGTCATGGCTGCTATCACACAGTAGGTTAGATATCCATGGAGGTATGTTCGTGTTTTTTCCATCTGTTCTATACCACAACTTGATCTGGTATCGGTTAAATAAGTTAACGTTGGTGAGATAAGACGTCTAGCACAAACTGGAACTTTCGAATTAAAATACATATTTTGTTTTAGAGCACGTGAAGTAACGGACACGTGAATAATTCTGCCATTAAGACTTAATTAACCCTAAACATTTAGTCTCGGCATAGAATTAGTGGTAAGGAAATACGTGTAAATCAAGCAGCGTACGCTTGAAATATGTAAATTTTAAGAGACGTTTTGGATATTAAAACTTAGGGTGTAGAAAAGCATAGTGGGTGGCACACGACAATTTATTAGCAACGTGTTCGTGATATTACATCATAATAAGAGAGACAGTCGTTTAAATCACAATATTTTTTACTGACACAAAGTAGATTTCTTGCTCGTTCTCATAAACAACTGACATGAGTTGTGTTTTAACTGAGTTTTTGTAGATTCGAATCCAGCTGTTCTGTAAGGTGCTGTCGACAGAGGGCTACAGGAAAACATGAGGGTTTATTATATAGGGTTGAAAGGTGAATTCGAGGGCTCATAAATCACGTTCCCTTGCCTAAAGACCGCGCTCAGCACTTTTGAGCCACGGGTCTGCTATGAAAGTGACATCGATTCATGCAGCCAAGAGCTATCGAACGGTTGGCGGTTGGTGCTGTCTTACCTCTAGCCTGTCTGTTCAAAATTAATGACGGTTACAAACAGATTCTATTTTTGTGTGACTTTGTGACTTTGATGGATATTCTGAAACAAAAAACTAGAATACACTCTAATCTATTTTTGTGTGACTTTGGTGGATGTTTTGAAACAAAAAGCTAGTATACATTCTAATCTATTTTTGTATGACTTTGGTGGATATCCTGAAACAAAAAGCCAGTATACATTCTAATCTATTTTTGTGTGAATTTGGTGGATGTTCTGAAATAAAAAACTAGAATACACTCTAATGTATTGTTGTGTGACTTTGGTGGATATTCTGAAACAAAAAGCTAGTATACACTCTAATCTATTTTTGTGTGACTTTGGTGGATGTTTTTAAACAAAAAGCTAGTATACACTTTAATCTATTTTTGTGTGACTTTGGTGGATGTTTTGAAACAGAAAGCTAGTATACACTCTAATCTATTTTTGTGTGACTTTGGTGGATGTTTTGAAAGAGAAAGCTAGTATACACTCTAATCTATTTTTGTGTGACTTTGGTGGATGTTCTGAAACAAAAAGCTAGTATACACTTTAATCTATTTTTGTGTGACTTTGGTGGATGTTTTGAAACAGAAAGCTAGTATACACTTTAATCTATTTTTGTGTGACTTTGGTGGATGTTTTGAAAGAGAAAGCTAGTATACACTCTAATCTATTTTTGTGTGACTTTGGTGGATGTTCTGAAACGAAAAACTGGAATACACTCTAATCTATTTTTGTGTGACTTTGGTGGATATTCTGAAACAAAAAGCTAGTAAACACTCTAATCTATTTTTGTGTGACTTTGGTGGATGTTCTGAAACAAAAAACTAGAATACACTCTAATCTATTTTTGTGTGACTTTGGTGGATGTTTTGAAACAAAAAGCTAGTATACACTCTAATCTATTTTTGTGTGACTTTGGTGGATGTTTTGAAACAGAAAGCTAGTATACACTCTAATCTATTTTTGTGTGACTTTGGTGGATGTTCTGAAACAAAAAACTAGAATACACTCTAATCTATTTTTGTGTGACTTTGGTGGATGTTTTGAAACAAAAAGCTAGTATACACTCTAATCTATTTTTGTGTGATTTTGGTGGATGTTTTGAAACAGAAAGCTAGTATACACTCTAATCTATTTTTGTGTGACTTTGGTGGATGTTCTGAAACAAAAAGCTAGTATACAGTCTAATCTATTTTTGTGTGACTTTGGTGGATGTTCTGAAACAAAAAACTAGTATACACTCTAATCTATTTTTGTGTGACTTTGGTGGATGTTCTGAAACAAAAAACTAGAATACACTCTAATGTATTTTTGTGTGACTTTGGTGGATGTTCTGAAACAAAAAACTAGAATACACTCTAATCTATTTTGTGTGACTTTGGTGGATATTCTGAAACAAAAAGCTAGTATACACTCTAATCTATATTTTTGTGTGACTTTGGTGGATGTTCTGAAACATAAAACTAGAATACACTCTAATCTATTTTTGTGTGACTTTGGTGGATGTTTTACAACAAAAAGCTAGTATACACTCTAATCTATTTTTGTGTGACTTTGGTGGATGTTCTGAAACAAAAAACTATAATACACTCTAATCTATTTTTGTGTGACTTTGGTGGATGTTCTGAAACAAAAAACTAGAATACACTCTAATGTATTTTTGTGTGACTTTGGTGCATGTTCTGAAACAAAAAACTAGTATACACTCTATTCTGTTTTTGTGTGACTTTGGTGGATGTTCTGAAACAAAAAACTAGAATACACTCTAATCTATTTTTGTGTGACTTTGATGGATATTCTGAAACAAAAAGCTAGTATACACTCTAATCTATTTTTGTGTGACTTTGGTGGATGTTTTGAAACAAAAAGCTAGTATACACTCTAATCTATTTTTGTGTGACTTTGGTGGATGTTCTGAAACAAAAAACTAGAATACACTCTAATCTTTTTTTGTGTGACTTTGGTGGATGTTCTGAAACAAAAAAACTAGAATACACTCTAATTTATTTTTGTGTGACTTCGGTGGATATTCTGAAACAAAAAGCTAGTATTCACTTTAATCTATTTTTGTGTGACTTTGGTGGATATTCTGAAACAAAAAGCTAGTATACACTCTAATCTATTTTTGTGTGACTTTGGTGGATGTTCTGAAACAAAAACTAGAATACACTCTAATCTATTTTTGTGTGACTTTGGTGGATATCCTGAAACAAAAATCTAGTATACACTCTAATCTGTTTTTGTGTGACTTTGGTGGATATTCTGAAACAAAAAACTGTAATACACTCTTATCCAATTTTGTGTGACTTTGGTGGATGTTCTGAAAAAAACAACTAGAATACACTCTAATCCAATTTTGTGTGACTTTGGTGGATGTTCTGAAAAAAAAACTAGAATACACACTAATCTATTTTTGTGTGACTTTGGTGGATGTTCTGAAACAAAAAACTAGAATACACTCTAATCTATTTTTGTGTGACTATGATGGATGTTCTGAAACAAAAAACTAGCATACACTCTAATCTATTTTTGTGTGACTTTGGTGGATGTTCTGAAACAAAAAAGTAGAATACACTATAATCTATTTTTTAATAGATCTTAGAGTGATATGATGTTATTTAATAAATGTTAGAGTGATATTATTGTATTTGATAGATCTTAGAGTGATACGATGCTATTTAATAGATGTTAGTGTGATATGATGTTATTTAATAGATGTTAGAGTGATATGATGTTATTTTTCCATTAATTATATTGATAAGTTTGGTTTGTTTTGAATTTCGCGCAAAGATACACGAGGACTATCTGCGCTAGCCGTCTCTAATTTAGCAGTGTAAGACTAGAGGGAAGGCTGCTAATCATCACCACCTACCGCCAACTCTTGGGTTACTGTTTTATCAATGAATAGCGGGATTGACCGTCACATCACAACGTTTTCACGGCTAAAAGGGTGAGCATATTTGGTGTGACGGGGATTGGAACCCGCGACCCTCGGATTACGAGTCGCACGCCTTACGCGCTTGGCCATTTTAGGCCAGCATTTTTAGGCCTATCTTAAAACAGTGTGGTAAGCTATTTCATAAAACACGAATCCATTTCATGAACTCATTTTATATTTTATTCTATTAAGAAAGGATAAGAGAAAAGAATCATTTATTAAAATTTCTTCATTAATTTTCATTGTTAGATAATTATTTCTGATTAAATAATTCTGAGGTACTTTTAAATTTGTGTGATTCTTCGTGTGAAAATTTTTCTCCAATTTCCGTTTGAATAAATAAAATTTGCAATTGTCGAATTTGAACATTCAGTTTCTTGTACAAACGACGAGCACGTTAACGGAACCTTAATGTTTGACGAAGATTTCTCTAGAATATTTAACGTATTTGTTTTTTATATTATTGTCATGGCTGCTATCACACAGTAGGTTAGATATCCATGGAGGTATGTTCGTGTTTTTTCCATCTGTTCTATACCACAACTTGATCTGGTATCGGTTAAATAAGTTAACGTTGGTGAGATAAGACGTCTAGCACAAACTGGAACTTTCGAATTAAAATACATATTTTGTTTTAGAGCACGTGAAGTAACGGACACGTGAATAATTCTGCCATTAAGACTTAATTAACCCTAAACATTTAGTCTCGGCATAGAATTAGTGGTAAGGAAATACGTGTAAATCAAGCAGCGTACGCTTGAAATATGTAAATTTTAAGAGACGTTTTGGATATTAAAACTTAGGGTGTAGAAAAGCGTAGTTGGTGGCACACGACATTTATTAGCAACGTGTTCGTGATATTACATCATAATAAGAGAGACAGTCGTTTAAATCACAACATTTTTTACTGACACAAAGTAGATTTCTTGCTCGTTCTCATAAACAACTGACATGAGTTGTGTTTTAACTGAGTTTTTGTAGATTCGAATCCAGCTGTTCTGTAAGGTGCTGTCGACAGAGGGCTACAGGAAAACATGAGGGTTTATTATATAGGGTTGAAAGGTGAATTCGAGGGCTCATAAATCACGTTCCCTTGCCTAAAGACCGCGCTCAGCACTTTTGAGCCACGGGCCTGCTATGAAAGTGACATCGATTCATGCAGCCAAGAGCTATCGAACTTTCGGCGGTTGGTGCTGTCTTACCTCTAGCCTGTCTGTTCAAAATTAATGATGGTTACAAACAGATTCTATTTTTGTGTGACTTTGTGACTTTGGTCGATGTTCTGAAACAAAAAACTAGAATACACTCTAATCTATTTTTGTGTGACTTTGGTGAATGTTCTGAAACAAAAAACTAGAATACACTCTAATCTATTTTTGTGTGACTTTGGTGGATGTTCTGAAACAAAAAACTAGAATACACTCTAATCTATTTTTGTGTGACTTTGGTGGATGTTCTGAAACAAAAAACTAGAATACACTCTAATCTATTTTTGTGTGACTTTGGTGGATGTTCTGAAACAAAAAACTAGAATACACTCTAATCTATTTTTGTGTGACTTTGGTGGATGTTCTGAAACAAAAAACTAGAATATACTCTAATCTATTTTTGTGTGACTTTGGTGGATATTCTGAAACAAAAAACTAGTATACACTATAATCTATTTTTGTGTTACTTTGGTGGATGTTCTGAAACAAAAAACTATAATACACTCTAATCTATTTTTGTGTGACTTTGGTGGATATTCTGAAACAAAAATCTAGTATACACTCTAATCTGTTTTTGTGTGACTTTGGTGGATATTCTGAAACAAAAAACTATAATACACTCTTATCCAATTTTCTGTGACTTTGGTGGATGTTCTGAAAAAAACAACTAGAATACACTCTAATCTATTTTTGTGTGACTTTGGTGGATGTTCTGAAACAAAAAACTAGAATACACTCTAATCTATTTTTGTGTGACTTTGGTGGATGTTCTGAAACAAAAAACTAGAATACACTCTAATCTATTTTTGTGTGACTTTGGTGGATGTTCTGAAACAAAAAATTATAATACACTCTAATCTATTTTTGTGTGACTTTAGTGGATATTGTGAAACAAAAAACTAGAATACACTCTAATCTATTTTTTAATAGATCTTAGAGTGATATGATGTTATTTAATAGATGTTTGAGTGATATGATGTTATTTTTCCATTAATTATATTGATAAGTTTGGTTTGTTTTGAAGTTCGCGCAAAGATACACGAGGGCTATCTGCGCTAGCCGTCTCTAATTTAGCAGTGTAAGACTAGAGGGAAGGCTGCTAATCATCACCACCTACCGCCAACTCTTGGGTTACTGTTTTATCAATGAATAGCGGGATTGACCGTCACATTACAACGTTTTCACGGCTAAAAGGGTGAGCACATTTGGTGTGACGGGGATTGGAACCCGCGACCCTCGGATTACGAGTCGCACGCCTTACGCGCTTGGCCATGCCAGGCCAGCATTTTTAGGCCTCTCTTAAAACTGTGTGGTAAGCTATTTCATAAAACACGAATCCATTTCATGAACTCATTTTATATTTTATTCTATTAAGAAAGGATAAGAGAAAAGAATCATTTATTAAAATTTCTTCATTAATTTTCATTGTTAGATAATTATTTCTGATGAAATAATTCTGAGGTACTTTTAAATTTGTGTGATTCTTCGTGTGAAAATATTTCTCCAATTTCCGTTTGAATAAATAAAATTTGCAATTGTCGAATTTGAACATTCAGTTTGTTGTACAAACGACGAGCACGTTAACGGAACCTTAATGTTTGACGAAGATTCCTCTAGAATATTTAACGTATTTGTTTTTTATATTATTGTCATGGCTGCTCTCATACAGTAGGTTAGATATCCATGGAGGTATGTTCGTGTTTTTTCCATCTGTTCTATACCACAACTTGATCTGGTATCGGTTAAATAAGTTAACGTTGGTGAGATAAGACGTCTAGCACAAACTGGAACTTTCGAATTAAAATACATATTTTGTTTTAGAGCACGTGAAGTAACGGACACGTGAATAATTCTGCCATTAAGACTTAATTAACCCTAAACATTTAGTCTCGGCATAGAATTAGTGGTAAGGAAATACGTGTAAATCAAGCAGCGTACGCTTGAAATATGTAAATTTTAAGAGACGTTTTGGATATTAAAACTTAGGGTGTAGAAAAGCGTAGTTGGTGGCACACGACATTTATTAGCAACGTGTTCGTGATATTACATCATAATAAGAGAGACAGTCGTTTAAATCACAACATTTTTACTGACACAAAGTAGATTTCTTGCTCGTTCTCATAAACAACTGACATGAGTTGTGTTTTAACTGAGTTTTTGTAGATTCGAATCCAGCTGTTCTGTAAGGTGCTGTCGACAGAGGGCTACAGGAAAACATGAGGGTTTATTATATAGGGTTGAAAGGTGAATTCGAGGGCTCATAAATCACGTTCCCTTGCCTAAAGACCGCGCTCAGCACTTTTGAGCCACGAGCCTGCTATGAAAGTGACATCGATTCATGCAGCCAAGAGCTATCGAACTTTCGGCGGTTGGTGCTGTCTTACCTCTAGCCTGTCTGTTCAAAATTAATGATGGTTACAAACAGATTCTATTTTTGTGTGACTTTGTGACTTTGGTCGATGTTCTGAAACAAAAACTAGAATACACTCTAATCTATTTTTGTGTGACTTTGGTGAATGTTCTGAAACAAAAAACTAGAATACACTCTAATCTATTTTTGTGTGACTTTGGTGGATGTTCTGAAACAAAAAACTAGAATACACTCTAATCTATTTTTGTGTGACTTTGGTGGATGTTCTGAAACAAAAAACTAGAATACACTCTAATCTATTTTGTGTGACTTTGGTGGATGTTCTGAAACAAAAAACTAGAATACACTCTAATCTATTTTTGTGTGACTTTGGTGGATGTTCTGAAACAAAAAACTAGAATATACTCTAATCTATTTTTGTGTGACTTTGGTGGATATTCTGAAACAAAAAACTAGTATACACTATAATCTATTTTTGTGTTACTTTGGTGGATGTTCTGAAACAAAAAACTATAATACACTCTAATCTATTTTTGTGTGACTTTGGTGGATATTCTGAAACAAAAATCTAGTATACACTCTAATCTGTTTTTGTGTGACTTTGGTGGATATTCTGAAACAAAAAACTATAATACACTCTTATCCAATTTTCTGTGACTTTGGTGGATGTTCTGAAAAAAACAACTAGAATACACTCTAATCTATTTTTGTGTGACTTTGGTGGATGTTCTGAAACAAAAAACTAGAATACACTCTAATCTATTTTTGTGTGACTTTGGTGGATGTTCTGAAACGAAAAACTGGAATACACTCTAATCTATTTTTGTGTGACTTTGGTGGATGTTCTGAAACAAAAAACTAGTATACACTCTAATCTATTTTTGTGTGACTTTGGTGGATGTTCTGAAACAAAAAACTAGAATACACTCTAATATATTTTTATGTTACTTTGGTGGATGTTCTGAAACAAAAAACTAGAATACACTCTAATATATTTTTGTGTGACTTTGGTGGATGTTCTGAAACAAAAAACTAGAATACACTCTAATCTATTTTTGTGTGACTTTGGTGGATGTTCTGAAACAAAAAACTAGAATACACTCTAATCTATTTTTGTGTGACTTTGGAGGATGTTCTGAAACAAAAAACTAGAATACACTCTAATCTATTTTTGTGTGACTTTGGTGGATGTTCTGAAACAAAAAACTAGTATACACTCTAATCTATTTTTGTGTGACTTTGGTGGATGTTCTGAAACAAAAAACTAGAATACACTCTAATCTATTTTTGTGTGACTTTGGAGGATGTTCTGAAACAAAAAACTAGAATACACTATAATCTATTTTTGTGTGACTTTGGTGGATGTTCTGAAACAAAAAACTAGAATACACTCTAATCTATTTTTGTGTGACTGTATTGGACCAGGGATGATTTACTTTATTACTAGAAAAACCGACTTTGTTCGCTATCAGGGAAAACGACTCTTGCTTCGTTGGAAGAAATTTGTTTGGTTTCAAAACGTAATACGTTAGTCAGTACGATGTATTAAACTGCGAGGCCACAATCATTCTCGGAAATAAACAGTTAAACATTGCGCATGAGCAATATATAAGAATGGTGAAGAATAAAACAACAGAAATTGTGTTTTTGTACAACTGAAAGTTTGTAAGTGTTCAGTAACGTTTTATCTGAACAGTCTAATTTTTTTTTGTTTTTTTTTAATTTTACCCAAAGCTACACGAGGTCTATCTGCGCTAGTCGTCCGTAGTTTAGCAGTGTAAGACTAAAGGGTTTATTTGTTTGTTTTGAATTTCGTTCAAAACTACTCGAGGGCTATCTGCGCTCTACCCACCACGGGTATCGTAACCCGGTTTTTAGCGTTGTAAGTTCGTAGACATACCGCTGAGCCACTAAAGGGCCGGTCCCTAATTTAGCAGTGTAAGACTAGAGGGAAGGCAGCTAGTCATTACCACCCATTGCCAACTCTTGGGCTACTCTTTTACCAACGAATAGTGGGATTGACCGTCACATTATATGGCTGGCTTCGGGTCGATACAGTTCCTGATGATAAGTGGCTTCACATCTCTACAGTTCTGGATGACAAGTGGCTTCAACTCCTTACAGTTCCTGATGACAAGTGACTTCATATCTCTACAGTTCCTGATGATAAGTGGCTTTACATCTCTACAGTTCCTAATGGAAAGTGGCTTCACATCTCTACAGTTCCTGATGATAAGTGGCTTCATATCTCTACAGTTCCTGATGATAAGTGGCTTCACATTTCTACAGTTCCTGATGATAAGTGGCTTCACATCTCTACAGTTCCTGATGACAAGTGGCTTCACATTTCTACAGTTCCTGATGATAAGTGGCTTCACATCTCTACGTTCTGGATGATAAGTGGCTTCACATCTCTACAGTTCCGGATGATAAGCGGCTTCACATCTCTACAGTTCGTGATGATAAGTGACTTCACATCTCTACAGTTCCTGATAATAAGTGGCTTCACATCTCTACAGTTCTGGATGACAAGTGGCTTCAACTCCTTACAGTTCCTGATGACAAGTGGCTTCACATCTCTACAGTTCCTGATGATAAGTGGCTTCACATCTCTACAGTTCCTGATGACAAGTGGCTTCATATCTCTACAGTTTCTGATGACAAGTGGCTTCATATCTCTACAGTTCCTGATGACAAGTGGCTTCACATCTCTACAGTTCCTGATGATAAGTGACTTCACATCTCTACAGTTCCTGATGATAAGTGGCTTCACATCTCTACAGTTCCTGATGACAAGTGGCTTGATATCTCTACAGTTCCTGATGATAAGTGGCTTTACATCTCTACAGTTCCTGGTGATAAGTGGCTTCAGATCTCTACAATTCCTGATGATAAGTGGCTTCACATCTCTAAGTTCCTGATGATAAGTGGCTTCACATTTCTACAGTTCCTGATGATAAGTGGCTTCACATCTCTACGTTCCGGATGATAAGTGGTTTCACATCTGTACAGTTCCGGATGGTAAGTGGCTTCACATCTCTACGTTCCGGATGATAAGTGGTTTCACATCTGTACAGTTCCGGATGGTAAGTGGCTTCACATCTCTACAGTTCCGGATGACAAGTGGCTTCATATCTCTACAGTTCCTGATGATAAGTGGCTTCACATCTCTACGTTCTGGATGATAAGTGGCTTCACATCCTTACAGCTCCGGATGACAAGTGGCTATATGAGGACTTCCATACATATTGTATTACTCACTGAGCTCAAAAAGTTTATTAAACATTTATCTGTTTACCAAAAACAACAACAAACAAATCACTGTATCTCTTCTGGTTCTTTACTATTCTCGGGTTGAAGAACAGTTATATAACAGTGCATATTCTGTAACAGTTGCAAGAGAGTTGAGCAAATACTACATGCATGTTTACGAAGACGAATACTAGATGTATGTTTACGAAGACGAATACTGGATGTGTGTTTACGAAGACGAATACTGGATGTGGTCTGGTTTGCTCTATAATTCGTTGTTAACTCGATTAGAAAATTTCATCTTCTGGTGCAGATATTTACGTTTCAGGCCTGTTTCAAAAAAAGTCGGCAGTTGATGAGGAACATTCCTGGTTTGTAATCTTCAAGACGAGCACTTGCAGAGAATATAAAGGTAACTGTCCTGCAATTAAAAACAAGTGCACTTGACAGGATGATATACGCGTATTTAACTTGATTTTGCTAGCAAAGGTTAACGAAATTAAAGTTTATAATTGTACAGCTTGTTTGTGATATCCATTTGCACGAATTTGCCAACTGATGGCCCGGCATGGCCAAGCGTGTTAAGGCGTGCGACTCGTAATCTGAATCGCGCCAAACATGCTCGCCCTTTCAGCCGTGGGGGCATGATAATGTGACGGCCAATCCCACTATTCGTTGGTAAAAGAGTAGCCCAAGAGTTGGCGGTGGGTGGTGATGACTAACTGCCTTCCCTCTAGTCTTTCGCTGCTAAACTATGGACGGCTAGCACAGATAGCTCTCGAGTAGCTTTGTGCGAAATTCAAAACAAACAAACAAAAAACCAATTAAAAAAACAAAGACAAAAAAAAAATTAAAATATCTTGATTTCCTATTAGTGTGTGTGGCGTTCTCAACTATTCCCAGCCTTCTTTTACCTCCATGTGAGGGTTAAGTTTAAAACTTCACGAATTTACGAAATTGTTATCAACAGCATATGAATTTTTAAATACGTCAATTCAGTCATACTTTAGCATCATTCGTGCTCGCCCTTTCAGCCGTGGGGGCGTTATAATGTGACGATCAATCCCATTATTCGGTAGTAAAATAGTAGCCCAAGAGTTGACGGAGGTGGTGATGACTAGCTGCCTTCCCTCTAGTTTTACACTGCTATATTAGGGACAGCTATCGCAGATAGCTCTCGTATAGCTTTACGCGAAATCCAAAACAAACAAACAGTCTTGACGTTTCTAATTGTATTTGCATTTTAATCAAATATGGTTGTGTTCCTTTGTTTTTTCATGCTACATTTGAGTCGAAACGAAATTAAGAAGACATATTAAGTTATTTAATGGTGTACAACCCCCAAGGAAGCAATCAAATTGTTAAAAGAAACAAAGGATAGTTTGCTATCCGAAGGGAGTCATTTCGGTGGTCTGACTGGTCTGAATACAGTTCTATTCAGGATCTCTGAACGTTATTCAACTTGGTTATAATTACCAGCCCTTCAAATCTCACGAGTCTCGTCTTATGTTGACGTCAGCAGCGATAATTACAGGCACATACGTAATAACATTAGTGTCTTCATGGAGACGACGATTAATAACCATCATAACTTAGCCAATAAAGGTCTCTTCTGATTAACATAATTTTGTTTGTAAATTTCTGAAATAAGCCGTGGGCACACGTATTATCATAATTAGGCACTTGTTTGTTACACTATATTTGGCCAATAAGTAACGTCCATGTTTGTTACACAATATCTAGCCAATAATTAGCGGCCGTGTTTGTTACACTATATTCAGTCAATAAGTATCGGCCATGTTTGTTACACTATATCTAGTCAATAATTAGCGGCCGTGTTTGTTACAATATATTCAGGCAATAAGTAGCGGGCGGCCATGTTTGTTACACTGTATCCAGCTAATTAATATTGGGAAATGCTCTACGTCCTTTATTATTTTACACTACTTACTTTACCAAATTATGATACTTGTTCCTGGTTTTCTGACAGAACTGAGCGTACTTTGTATTTTTATTATATTTGTTTGAGGTAACAAGCAAGTGACGTGATATAATTATTCTTAAAGGTATTTAATATATCATTATATCAACAAGTCTCTATTTTATTCTATAAAATATGACTCAGTTTCTATAAAATGATTTTTTGTCAGTATATTTACATTATTTTAAAATAAATAACAAATTAAATTATCACAATCGTATTGTACGTATTATTTGTCAATCTTTCTGTCGTATTTACCATGTTTGGGCTCATACTTGAAATAACTGTTGATTTAGTATGTTGAGTTTGAGATTCGAGGCCTTATGAAGGAAGTACTTGAAAGTTTCATAATAATATTTGAATAAGTACAAATGTGTTATTTCCACCAATAGAATGGT
This sequence comes from Tachypleus tridentatus, assembly GCF_004210375.1. Lineage (NCBI taxonomy): Eukaryota > Metazoa > Arthropoda > Merostomata > Xiphosura > Limulidae > Tachypleus > Tachypleus tridentatus. Next base: position 55,382,848 of record NW_027467782.1, read on the forward strand.
TTGTTTGGTTTCTTTTGAATTTCGCGCAAAGTTACACGAGAGCTATCTGCTCTAGCCGTTCCTAATTTAGCAGTTTAAGACTAGAGGGAAGGCAGCTAGTAATCACCACCCCCTGCCAACTCCTAGGCTACTCTTGTACCAACGAATAGTGGGATTGATCGTCACGTTATAACGCTCCCACGGCTGAAAGGGCGAGCATGTTTGGCGCGACGGGGATGCGAACCCGCGACCCTCGGATTACGAGTCGAGTGCCTTAACCACCTGGCCATACCTGGCTCGTTATATCTCTCTATCTTACAAAACACGATATAAACGCCAAGCTTAAAAACATAACTTACAACGTTGTAACATTATTAAGAATGGGCTAATATATGAGCTCTTTTGATATCTAAGATATTGTGACTTGTAGGCCATCAGTAACTCTGGAACGATATTAGAGTAAAATGTATTATTTTACAGTAATCTTAACTGAAACGCGCAACATATTGTCTGTTCTTTTAAGTACTGATTGACTTGAGCTAGGCCTACTTGATTTGAGCTAGGCCTACAACCACAGAAGTAAATATTCCATACACAAGCTATAAGCCTATTTAAGAATATCAAGAAAAACGCTAACAGATTGGGTATGAGCAACAGATATCACACAAAACCTTAAAATAATTAATAATTGTAGACTAGTTACGCCTTCACATAAAGACGTAGTAATATGTCTTAAACATACGAAATCTGTTACGTTTTAAGTGTTTTTGTAGCATTGGTAAACAATAAAATTACACAATAAAGATCTGTTTTACTTACAAATTATTAGGACTTGGCTTTGGAACAGGTTATTCGGCCTACTTAAATTACTAACGTGATATAATAGTGATTACATAGAAACATCCAAATAAGCTGTGGTTTTAGGACTAGTTACAAGGAATTATGTATAATACATATATATATTTACGATCTACGAAATAAATAAAAGTGTTCGTGATTATTAGATAAGACTATGGAAAGATATACTACGTAAAAAGTTAAAAAAACATATTTGTTTACTACCTTTAGCTACGTTGATGGAGAACGTCATTCAATAGATTTATGTGTTGGACACAAATACACAGTTGATAAACCCAACCAGTGGGAAAAGTAAAGACTTACTAAGCCTTAAGTCTCAAAACCAATAGAAAATCCCCTACAAAATTCGGACCTGATAGGCAGTTCTTTGTGATACTGGCTAAATGCCAGTGGTTTTACGATTCACCAATTACTGGTCAACAACTCTACTGCTGAAACCCATACTCAAGGGTTATTAACGCAATCAAAGTTAAAACCCAGAGTTACGACGGCCAAAGATTTGTTGTTATATACTGCTGATTAGGTTAAACGTTTCTAATAATCTTAACATAATGAAAACAACAACAACAACAACAACAAAGACTGTTATGAAAAACGTAACTTTGCAATTTGAACGAACATATAAAATTAACCTGGAATACTTTAGTGTTCTTTTTATTCTTCCAATTAACAACTAGTTTAAGCAACTGAGTTCGGGCTTAATGGACGAATAACTAATTAAAAATTAATTATAAAAAATGTTCTAATGCTAGAGTACTTAGAGCTTAATCCAGTATAATAGTGAACATTTTACTGGAGCAGGTGTCTTGTGGTATTAAAGGGTAACAAAACTTAATGCGCAGCAAGCAAGATTAATTAATTAATATTTATTCCACAAGCCAATCAAGGACTATAATTAATCTTTCTAGTTTTATCTTCTATTTATATCATTAGCAAAATTCGTTTGAGACTCTTTGTTATGATGTATGATTCCTATTTCAGGACACTTTCGAACCCTAATCCACATTCAGAGCTATTGATTAATATTGAATAAAGGTGGCTCATTTAGTGAGGTTATTTTCTAGGGTATTCACTTCTCAGCTTTTGTTTTTTGTTGTTTGTTTTTTTCTTTTTGGTTGTGAGGAAAAAAAAGTCCATTTTTGTGAAATATTTCCCCTGCTAACAAACAGACAAAGCTATAACGGAAAGGGTATGAAACAAATAGATTTACCTTTCAGTTGGTGCACCATGTGTCTGTGAATTATGTAAGACGGAGAAAATACAAACAAAACAAGTCGAAGAAACACCAGTTCTATTTCTTCTGGCTTACGCTGCTATTTGTGTACTCGTATGCGAACAGGAAATCGACTCTAGGAGAGAAACACATGAACCTACGCTTCTGATGTTCGTAATGACAAGTTTTTGAAGGATGCGTATCGAACATCATTAGCGAGCTGTAACAAATTGACCAAAAATGCGTAGATTAAACGTAAAAGACGTGAAGTGCATCTGCTATTACACCATTTTGTTATTAGTGCAAATAATAAGTTATTATTTTTATTGATGTGCGTGTGGGCGTGTTTCATTATTAGCGCCTTCATTCAGTCTCCAGGAAAACATTTAGTAAATATTCGAGTTTAACCAATCAAAGAAGATCATTCTTACTGAGTCGGCGCGTCTGAAAAAAAAAAAAAAAATGAATACGAATAAGTGTGTTCTTAAATTCACGTTTCCTTGAGCTCCGAGTTCTACGTATCACTTTGCGGTAAGAAAACACAAAAGGATCGGTGGCTGAGAGTCTGCCCAGCTCTGATTGCCCACGGATGTGATAAAGTTGTCGCAAAGCAGCCTCGAAAGGTAGATTCTCGTTCGCCGCCGCACGTGCACCGTTAGTTCCTTTTAAACGATAGGCTAGCGGTTTTCTGTACAGGTGCGAAAAGGCACGTGCAACTGAGCTGCGGTAAGACAAAGGTGACAAGGACTATGCAATCTCTCTTGTTCGGGTCTTTTCTCGTCTTGCTCGTTTACGAAGGTAAGTTTAATGAAAGGTAAGATAAGGTACCGAGAAACAAAACCGCGTTTAGTAGAGAAAAAAACACGGATAAAGAGGTTCTTGATGCATCTAGTAAAATTATGTCGATTTCTTCATATTTTATAATCAGGGTAAAAGAAATATCTTTACCTTCTCGTGCAGTAAAGGTCAGTTAAGCATGTTTCTCAGGTTGTTAAGAAGATGATACTGATTATTTTTTAAAGAATTCAGCGCAAAGCAGCCCGAGAGAATCTAAACTAGTGACCTTTAATACAACATACTTGTCAACACTACTCACTTTCAGTTCTTGGGCTTCTCTCTTACCAATAGAGAAGTGTGACTGAACGTCATATTATAACTCACCCGTGGCTGTAGGGACGAGCATATTCGATTTTCTAAGAACTGGTATGCATATTGGGCTATAATGAAGTAATGGTATTTCAGGTTTCGCGGTATTTTTGAAGAAAAAAAAATTATTGAATTGTTAAAGACACGATTGTTTCTACATCTAATGTACTAAAAAATATAAATGAGATAGAATCGCCCACCCACAAGAAGAAATAATGATTTTTTTTAATTAAAATATTTTGTGTGATGTGAATTTATGGATATATTTCAAACATTGTTTTGATTTTTAAATCTGGCACATTTCACCTACAAACAAATAACATAAATATATTTGTCCAGAAACACCTGAGATTTTAACACCACTGTGAGAGAGGAGTTAATCTTTTTTTCCCAAAGAATCGAGGAAAGAAATCGTCAGTTTCATCGAGTGTTTAATTTATGAAAGACGTTGCGTGCCATCCAACACGCACAGATCCTATTACCAAAGGTCCGGAAGCATTACGTTCAGTGACGTCTCTGGCAGAGGAAATGCACGTGAGCTAGAAGGACAACAACAACAAGGCAGATGGTACTTTCGTTAAAACTCCGTTGATAAAAAGAAATTTATACTTTAGGCGAGAAATTGTATTAACAAACTCTGAGAAGTAGCTTACATTTAGCCCTTAAGACAGAACATGTGATGCCATTAGCGTTTTATCTCAGTCTCTACTCAGGTGTATGAGATGGGAGATTTGGACCTGTTTTTCCTCTCGTATAACATTAGGAACAAGAGCAGTCTACGTTCGTCAAGAATAGATCCCTAACGTAAAAACAAACTCGTTTAGTTAAGCAAAAAAAACGAAGTTATTGTGTTCGCTTAATGAATATTGAGAAACGTTTCTTGTGAGAGGCACGCTCTGCTTGAGGTTCGACCACTGACTCGGTGAAAATATAATTTATGCTCACCCGTAAATTTTGTTAACACGTTACAATCGTTCTGTCATTTTTCTGTGTTACCTTTGCTTGTGTTTGTTAGTATTGCAGGCCTAGCGAAGACAGATGTCGCTATTCACAGCTTAATAAAAAATATATTACTTTAATATTTTTTATTACATTCAAACATAAGAGATTTTTTTTAGGTTTCCTGTTAAAGCAGTGAAACTTTGTGAATAGCGATATTAAGACTATAGAGAATATTAGTACAGTGGTGAGTTAAATCTTTAACTGTTAAAAACAATTATTTCCTTGTTAGGAACTCCATACAGTCTATATGTTACTATACTTAACGAAGTACACAGGTTACTCTCTCACTGGATGTTGCTATAGTAACAAAGTGCAGACTACTGCTTCACTGGATGTTGCTATAGTAACAAAGTAGAGACTACTGCTTCACTGAATGTTGCTATAGTAACAAAGTATAGACTAATATTTCACTGGATGTTGCTATAGCAACATATTACAGACTACCTTTTCACCAGATGTTGCTATAGCAATATAGTACAGGCAAATGTTTCACTGAATGTTGCTAGACTGCTGTCTCATTGGATGTTGCTATAGTAACATAGTACAGACTACTGTTTCATTGGATGTTTCTATAGTAACATAGTACAGACCCTTCACGCAGTGTCTCGAACTACTTGAGTTTTGTTTAATCTCTGCTTAATATTGTTTATTGCTCTGTTTAATATTGAATTGTTATCAAAGCATCATCTCTGCTAATGTACAGAGTTGTTAAAAATCTGATAAAATTTCAACTAATAACAGGCCGGTTGCACAGTTTAGATGATAAAATTACATGGTATCGTAGTTAGAACTTTAGGATGTACGAATGTTTTCGGCCTGGCATGGCATGTGGTTAGGACACTGAACACCTAAGATTTTAACACCACTAGGTGATTCGCAGACTCGAATCCACGTCGCCAAACATGCTCGCCCTTAAGCATGATTGTGAGAGTCAGCGACCAGGGTGTAAAAATTATTGGCTATTACAAAACACTTTAGCATGATTGTGAGGGTCAGCGACCAGGGTGTAAAAATTATTGGCTATTACAAAACACTTTAGTATGATTGTGAGGGTCAGCGACCAGGGTGTAAAAATTATTGGCTATTACAAAACACTTTAGCGTGATTGTGAGGGTCAGCGACCAGGGTGTGAAATTTCTTGGCTATTACAAAACACTTCAACATGATTGTGAGGGTCAGCGACCAGGTTATAAACATTCTTGGCTGTTGCTAAACATCCCAGCAGCCGATCAGAGAACTACGTAGAATTAAAGACGAAAGGCATTTCCCGTTATATAAAGAATGGCTCTAAGCTGTTGCTTCCACGATAAATCCACACGTGGGAGTAAACAATCTTAAAGATAAAATCAATCAGCGTAGAGAAAGAAACGTAAAAGTTGGTTTCAAATAAAACACTACTTTTCACTATTATACTGTTGGGTTAAAGTCCAATTTTCGAAACGTTACTGTTTAAAATACTAATGAAGTATCTAAATAACAAAATAATTATCGAAAATGTAAATCTCACAACACTTTTGTTATTATGGCAAATTCCATTATGAAACACGAGCTGTAGAGTATATTATGAAGCCTGTAACTTGACCATTATTACTGTTATTCCATTAGAAACAGAAATAGCAAATACGTACTATAGTTACGTATTTTCATTAAAGTTCCTACGACCACGTGATCGTAACTTAGCATTTGTCAGTTTGATGAAGCAGTTTCTTGTAGACTTCTGTTACTTGTTAAAATTAATAAGTCTGATCAAACAAGTTGTTTTAGATTTTGGTTACTTCTACATTCACGTCTACAGATCTAACTATTATTACCAGTAGATAATATACAATAAAACATCTCGTCTACAGATCTAACTACTACTACCACAAAATATAATACAAAATAAAACTTCAATCTACAGATTCAACTGATATTACCACAGTAAATAACAAAATAAATATTCACATCTACAAATCTAACTATTATTACCACAGTAGATAATAGAAAATAATACATTCCGTCGACAGATTCAGCTATTGTTACCACAATAGATAATACAAAATGATACATCACGTCGACAGATCCAACTATTGTTACCACAATAGATAATACGAAATAATTCATCACGTCTACAGATCCAACTATAGTTGGAATGTTTTCGACCTGGCATGGCAGGTGGTTAGGACGCTGAATACAAAATAATACATCACGTCTACAGATTCAACTATTGTTACCACAATAGATAATACAAAATGATACATCACGTCTACAGATTCAACTATTGTTACCACAATAGATAATACAAAATGATACATCACGTCTACAGATTCAACTATTGTTACCACAATAGATATTACAAAATAATACATCACGTCGACAGATTCAGCTATTGTTACAACAATAGATAATACAAAATAATACATCACGTCTACAGATTCAACTATTGTTACCACAATAGAAAAATACAAAATAATACATCACGTCTGCAGATCCAACTATTGTTACCACAATATATAATACAAAATAATACATCACGTCGACAGATTCAGCTATTGTTACAACAATGGATAATACAAAATAATACATTACGTCTACAGATTCAACTATTGTTACCACAATACATAATACAAAATGATACATCACGTCTACAGATTCAACTATTGTTACCACAATAGAAAAATACAAAATAATACATCAGCCTACAGATTCAACTATTGTTACCACAATAGAAAAATACAAAATAATACATCACGTCTACAGATCCAATTATTGTTACCACAATAGACAATACAAAATAATACATCACGTCGACAGATTCAACTATTGTTACCACAATAGATAATACAAAATAATACATCACGTCGACAGATTCAACTATTGTTACCACAATAGATAATACAAAATAATACATCACGTCTACAGATCTAACTTTCATTACCATTACTATTGTACAGTTTGTGTGTTTTTCTATTTTTCTTACAAATTTGTTTTAGGAGTTTTTTCTTATATGTTATAAAATTCAAATAGTTGTATAATTTTCGATAGATCAGCAGTGATGATTTTGTTTAGAACACAGTACAGGCTAAACCTAAACTAGAAGCACCTTACTCAGTGAACAGCCTAACCTGTCTACTTATATATGCACTTAATATATTACTTTTCCAGTTTCTTTGTGTTTGGCTGATGCTATGAAACTGACAAAGCTTGCATCTCATTTTAAAGATAAGATGACATTCAGTTCAAAATAGTTAAATAGCAGTGTAGAAAGACAGATATTTTAACATAGTTTTGTAAAGAAGTTTGTTATTTTATTATTTAGTTTAATATTCTTCTGATTTAAAGGTTAATTCACCTTATAAAGATGATGTCAGTAAAAATCCAAATATATATATATGTAAATCAAGCATTTTGAAATCACCTAAAACTGTTTAAACCGCAGATAAACATCATAATTGCTAACATGTATTTTACAAACGTTCTCACAAAAAAATCTTTACCCATGTTTACTTTCAGCCATAGGCCCACGTAAATTATGTTTCTCTTGATTAATAACACTATTTGAAAGTGGTTCTCAGAACCTTTAGAAGATCACGTCTTTAAATTGTATAAAGTTAACTGTTCTCTGAATCTAAAGCATACTTACTAACAACTGACACCTGCGAATGTTGGATCCTATCTTTGTGAGTAAATCAATTCTAATTCAATGAGTATTTGTGAGATTTAGTAATTAGTTTTAACATCATCTTGGCTGTGTCTGATTTCGTTCACTAATTTCTCTGCTTAATCAGATGGAGTGACTTAAGGCTTGTGAGTGAATTGTTGTTGGCTGAGGTGAAGAAGATAAACTTACAACGTCATTGATTAAATATAAATTGGTGGAAAATTTACCAACTTACCTCGTTCAACTAAGCCTAAACTTTAAAGTTCACGTAATAATAAAATAAGTAAGCTTGAAGTTAATGGGATAAATAGAGACGTTTGGTCAGTCAATATAAAGTTTAGCTTCTAATTATTACCTTATAAGATTTGGTAAAGTAAGTTCAAGACTATGATGCTTTCATAAGATTTGGTGAAGTTCAGAAATAAGATACGTAGCTTAAGATAAGGTGGAGTACAGAAATAAGATACGTAGCTTAAGATTAGCTGGAGTACATAAATAAGATACGCAGCTTAAGATTAGGCGGGGTACAAAAATAAGATACGTAGCTTAAGATTAGGTTTAGTACAAAAGTAAGACGTATACCTTAATATTAGGTGGAGTACAGAAATAAGATACGCAGCTTAAGATTAGGTGGAGCACAGAAATAAAATACGTAGCTTAATATTAGGTGGAGTACAGAAATAAGATATCTAGCTTAAGATAAGGTGGAGTACAGAAATAAGATATCTAGCTTAAGATAAGGTGGAGTACAGAAATAAGATATCTAGCTTAATATAAGGTGGAGTACAGAAATAAGTACGTACCTTAAGATTAGGTGGAGTACATAAATAAAATACGTAGCTTAACATTAGGTGGAGTACAGAAATAAAATACGTACCTTGAGCTACGTTTAGTACAAAAAAATGCATACCTTAAGATTAGGTGGAGTACAGAAATAAGATACGTAGCTTAAGATTAGGTTTAGTACAAAAATAAGATGCATACCTTAAGATTAGGTGGAGTACAGAAATAAGATACGCAGCTTAAGATTAGGTGGAGAACATTCACAAGAGAAAATGTAACATTTAAAAGATATAGTTGTTAAATTCATGTGACTCTCTTTGTAATATGAGACCGAAAGAAGATATTAATATTAATTTAACACCCACTGTTCTACACTAGAGACCGGATAATGATTTTAACACAAAAGTTAAACTACTGATGACTTTAACATCAAAGAAAAAGAGCCACTACTGTATACTACAGAACCTATTGATGACTTTAATATGAGAATTAAACAGTTACTAGTGTATACTACAGAACCTATTGATGACTTTAATATGAGAATTAAACAGTTACTAGTGTATACTACAGAACCTATTGATGACTTTAATATGAGAATTAAACAGTTACTAGTGTATACTACAGAACCTATTGATGACTTTAATATGAGAATTAAACAGTTACTAGTGTATACTACAGAACCTATTGATGACTTTAATATGAGAATTAAACAGTTACTAGTGTATACTACAGAACCTATTGATGACTTTAATATGAGAATTAAACAGTTACTAGTGTATACTACAGAACCTATTGATGACTTTAATATGAGAATTAAACAGTTACTAGTGTATACTACAGAACCTATTGATGACTTTAATATCAGAATTAAACATCTACTTCTGTATACTATAGAACCTATTGATTACTTTAATATCAAAATTAAACAGTTACAACTGAATACAACAGAACCTATTCATGACTTTAATATCAGAATTAAACAGTCACTACTGTATAATACAGAACCTATTGATGACTTTAATATCAGAATTAAACAGCCACAACTGTACACTACAGAACCTATTGATGACTTTAATATCAGAATTAAACATTCACTACTGTATACCACAGAAACTATTCACGACTTTAATATCAGAATTAAACAGCTACTACTGTATACTACAGAACCTATTGATGACTTTAATACCAAAATTAAACAGCCACTACTGCACACTACAGAACCTATTAATGACTTTAATAACAGAATTAAACAGTCACTACTGTATAATACAGAACCTATTGATGACTTTAATATCAGAATTAAAGAGCTACTACTGTATACTACAGAACCTATTGATGACTTTAATATCAGAATTAAACGTCTCCATTCGCATACTACAGAACCTATTGATGACTTTAATATCAGAATAAAACATCTACTTCTGTTTACTACAGAACCTATTGATGACTTTAATATCAGAATTAAACAGTCACTACTGTATACTACAGAACCTATTGATGACTTTAATATCAGAATTAAACATCTACTTCTGTATACTATAGAACCTATTGATTACTTTAATATCAGAATTAAACAGTTACTACTGAATACTACAGAACCTATTGATGACTTTAATATCAGAATTAAACAGCTACTACTGTATACTACAGAACCTATTGATGACTTTAATATCAAAATTAAACAGCCACTACTGCACACTACACAACCTATTGATGACTTTAATATCAGAATTAAACAGTCACTACTGTATAATACAGAACCTATTGATGACTTTAATATCAGAATTAAACATCTACTACTGTATACTACAGAACCTATTGATGACTTTAATATCAGAATTAAACATTCAGTACTGTATACTACAGAAACTATTCACGACTTTAATATCAGAATTAAACAGCTAATACTGTATACTACAGATCCTATTGATGACTTTAATATCAGAATTAAACGTCTCCTTCGCATACTACAGAACCTATTGATGACTTTAATATGAGAATTAAACAGTTACTAGTGTATACTACGGAACCTATTGATGACTTTAATATGAGAATTAAACAGTTACTAGTGTATACTACGGAACCTATTGATGACTTTAATATGAGAATTAAACAGTTACTAGTGTATACTACAGAACCTATTGATGATATAATATGAGAATTAAACAGTTACTAGTGTATACTACAGAACCTATTGATGACTTTAATATGAGAATTAAACAGTTACTAGTGTATACTACAGAACCTATTGATGACTTTAATATGAGAATTAAACAGTTACTAGTGTATACTACAGAACCTATTGATGACTTTAATATGAGAATTAAACAGTTACTAGTGTATACTACAGAACCTATTGATGACTTTAATATGAGAATTAAACAGTTACTAGTGTATACTACAGAACCTATTGATGACTTTAATATGAGAATTAAACAGTTACTACTAGTGTATACTACAGAACCTATTGATGACTTTAATATGAGAATTAAACAGTTACTAGTGTATACTACAGAACCTATTGATGACTTTAATATGAGAATTAAACATCTACTCTGTATACTATAGAACCTATTGATTACTTTAATATCAGAATTAAACAGTTACAACTGAATACTACAGAACCTATTCATGACTTTAATATCAGAATTAAACAGTCACTACTGTATAATACAGAACCTATTGATGACTTTAATATCAGAATTAAACATCTACTACTGTATACTACAGAACCTATTGATGACTTTAATATCAGAATTAAACAGCCACAACTGTACACTACAGAACCTATTGATGACTTTAATATCAGAATTAAACAGTTACTACTGTATACTACAGAAACTATTCACGACTTTAATATCAGAATTAAACGTCTGCTTTCGCATACTACAGAACCTATTGATGACTTTAATATCAGAATAAAACATCTACTTCTGTTTACTACAGAACCTATTGATGACTTTAATATCAGAATTAAACAGTCACTACTGTATACTACAGAACCTATTGATGACTTTAATATCAGAATTAAACATCTACTTCTGTATACTATAGAACCTATTGATGACTTTAATATCAGAATTAAACAGTTACTACTGAATACTACAGAACCTATTGATGACTTTAATATCAGAATTAAACATCTACTTCTGTATATTACAGAACCTATTGATGACTTTAATATTTGAATTAAACATTCACCACTGTATACTACAGAAACTATTAATGACTTTAATATCAGAATTAAACAGTCACTACTGTATACTACAGAACCTATTGATGTCTTTAATATCAAAATTAAACAGCCACTACTGCACACTACAGAACCTATTAATGACTTTAATATCAGAATTAAACATCTACTACTGTATACTACAGAACCTATTGATGACTTTAATATCAGAATTAAACATTCAGTACTGTATACTACAGAAACTATTCACAACTTTAATATCAGAATTAAACAGCTACTACTGTATACTACAGATCCTATTGATGACTTTAATATCAGAATTAAACGTCTCCTTTCGCATACTACAGAACCTATTGATGACTTTAATATGAGAATTAAACAGTTACTAGTGTATACTACAGAACCTATTGATGACTTTAATATGAGAATTAAACAGTTACTAGTGTATTCTACAGAACCTATTGATGACTTTAATATGAGAATTAAACAGTTACTAGTGTATACTACAGAACCTATTGATGACTTTAATATGAGAATCAAACAGTTACTAGTGTATACTACAGAACCTATTGATGACTTTAATATGAGAATTAAACAGTTACTAGTGCATACTACAGAACCTATTGATGACTTTAATATGAGAATTAAACAGTTACTAGTGTATACTACAGAACCTATTGATGACTTTAATATGAGAATTAAACAGTTACTAGTGTATACTACAGAACCTATTGATGACTTTAATATGAGAATTAAACAGTTACTAGTGTATACTACAGAACCTATTGATGACTTTAATATGAGAATTAAACATCTACTTCTGTATACTATAGAACCTATTGATTACTTTAATATCAGAATTAAACAGTTACAACTGAATACTACAGAACCTATTCATGACTTTAATATCAGATTTAAACAGTCACTACTGTATAATACAGAACCTATTGATGACTTTAATATCAGATTTAAACATCTACTACTGTATACTACAGAACCTATAGATGACTTTAATATCAGAATTAAACAGCCACAACTGTACACTACAGAACCTATTGATGACTTTAATATCAGAATTAAACAGTTACTACTGTATACTACAGAAACTATTCACGACTTTAATATCAGAATTAAACGTCTGCTTTCGCATACTACAGAACCTATTGATGACTTTAATATCAGAATAAAACATCTACTTCTGTTTACTACAGAACCTATTGATGACTTTAATATCAGAATTAAACAGTCACTACTGTATACTACAGAACCTATTGATGACTTTAATATCAGAATTAAACATCTACTTCTGTATACTATAGAACCTATTGATTACTTTAATATCAGAATTAAACAGTTACTACTGAATACTACAGAACCTATTGATGACTTTAATATCAGAATTAAACATCTACTTCTGTATACTACAGAACCTATTGATGACTTTAATATTTGAATTAAACATTCACCACTGTATACTACAGAAACTATTCACGACTTTAATATCAGAATTAAACAGCTACTACTGTATACTACAGAACCTATTGATGACTTTAATATCAAAATTAAACAGCCACTACTGCACACTACAGAACCTATTAATGACTTTAATATCAGAATTAAACAGCCACTACTGCACACTACAGAACCTATTAATGACTTTAATATCAGAATTAAACATCTACTACTGTATACTACAGAACCTATTGATGACTTTAATATCAGAATTAAACATTCAGTACTGTATACTACAGAACCTATTGATGACTTTAATATCAGAATTAAACATTCAGTACTGTATACTACAGAAACTATTCACAACTTTAATATCAGAATTAAACAGCTACTACTGTATACTACAGAACCTATTGATGACTTTAATATGAGAATTAAACAGTTACTAGTGTATACTACAGAACCTATTGATGACTTTAATATGAGAATTAAACAGTTACTAGTGTATACTACAGAACCTATTGATGACTTTAATATGAGAATTAAACAGTTACTAGTGTATACTACAGAACCTATTGATGATATAATATGAGAATTAAACAGTTACTAGTGTATACTACAGAACCTATTGATGACTTTAATATGAGAATTAAACAGTTACTAGTGTATACTACAGAACCTATTGATGACTTTAATATGAGAATTAAACAGTTACTAGTGTATACTACAGAACCTATTGATGACTTTAATATGAGAATTAAACAGTTACTAGTGTATACTACAGAACCTATTGATGACTTTAATATGAGAATTAAACAGTTACTAGTGTATACTACAGAACCTATTGATGACTTTAATATGAGAATTAAACAGTTACTAGTGTATACTACAGAACCTATTGATGACTTTAATATGAGAATTAAACAGTTACTAGTGTATACTACAGAACCTATTGATGACTTTAATATGAGAATTAAACATCTACTTCTGTATACTATAGAACCTATTGATTACTTTAATATCAGAATTAAACAGTTACAACTGAATACTACAGAACCTATTCATGACTTTAATATCAGAATTAAACAGTCACTACTGTATAATACAGAACCTATTGATGACTTTAATATCAGAATTAAACATCTACTACTGTATACTACAGAACCTATTGATGACTTTAATATCAGAATTAAACAGCCACAACTGTACACTACAGAACCTATTGATGACTTTAATATCAGAATTAAACAGTTACTACTGTATACTACAGAAACTATTCACGACTTTAATATCAGAATTAAACGTCTGCTTTCGCATACTACAGAACCTATTGATGACTTTAATATCAGAATAAAACATCTACTTCTGTTTACTACAGAACCTATTGATGACTTTAATATCAGAATTAAACAGTCACTACTGTATACTACAGAACCTATTGATGACTTTAATATCAGAATTAAACATCTACTTCTGTATACTATAGAACCTATTGATTACTTTAATATCAGAATTAAACAGTTACTACTGAATACTACAGAACCTATTGATGACTTTAATATCAGAATTAAACATCTACTTCTGTATATTACAGAACCTATTGATGACTTTAATATTTGAATTAAACATTCACCACTGTATACTACAGAAACTATTCACGACTTTAATATCAGAATTAAACAGCTACTACTGTATACTACAGAACCTATTGATGACTTTAATATCAAAATTAAACAGCCACTACTGCACACTACAGAACCTATTAATGACTTTAATATCAGAATTAAACAGTCACTACTGTATACTACAGAACCTATTGATGACTTTAATATCAAAATTAAACAGCCACTACTGCACACTACAGAACCTATTAATGACTTTAATATCAGAATTAAACATCTACTACTGTATACTACAGAACCTATTGATGACTTTAATATCAGAATTAAACATTCAGTACTGTATACTACAGAAACTATTCACAACTTTAATATCAGAATTAAACAGCTACTACTGTATACTACAGATCCTATTGATGACTTTAATATCAGAATTAAACGTCTCCTTTCGCATACTACAGAACCTATTGATGACTTTAATATCAAAATTAAACAGCCACTACTGCACACTACAGAACCTATTGATGACTTTAATATCAGAATTAAACATCTACTACTGTATACTACAGAACCTATTGATGACTTTAATATCAGAATTAAACATTCAGTACTGTATACTACAGAAACTATTCACAACTTTAATATCAGAATTAAACAGCTACTACTGTATACTACAGATCCTATTGATGACTTTAATATCAGAATTAAACGTCTCCTTTCGCATACTACAGAACCTATTGATGACTTTAATATCAAAATTAAACAGCCACTACTGCACACTACAGAACCTATTAATGACTTTAATATCAGAATTAAACATCTACTACTGTATACTACAGAACCTATTGATGACTTTAATATCAGAATTAAACATTCAGTACTGTATACTACAGAAACTATTCACAACTTTAATATCAGAATTAAACAGCTACTACTGTATACTACAGATCCTATTGATGACTTTAATATCAGAATTAAACGTCTCCTTTCGCATACTACAGAACCTATTGATGACTTTAATATCAAAATTAAACAGCCACTACTGCACACTACAGAATCTATTAATGACTTTAATATCAGAATTAAACATCTACTACTGTATACTACAGAACCTATTGATGACTTTAATATGAGAATTAAACAGTTACTAGTGTATACTACAGAACCTATTGATGACTTTAATATCAGAATTAAACATTCAGTACTGCACACTACAGAAACTATTCACAACTTTAATATCAGAATTAAACAGCTACTACTGTATACTACAGATCCTATTGATGACTTTAATATCAGAATTAAACGTCTCCTTTCGCATACTACAGAACCTATTGATGACTTTAATATCAAAATTAAACAGCCACTACTGCACACTACAGAACCTATTGATGACTTTAATATCAGAATTAAACATCTACTACTGTATACTACAGAACCTATTGATGACTTTAATATCAGAATTAAACATTCAGTACTGTATACTACAGAAACTATTCACAACTTTAATATCAGAATTAAACAGCTACTACTGTATACTACAGAACCTATTGATGACTTTAATATCAGAATTAAACGTCTCCTTTCGCATACTACAGAACCTATTGATGACTTTAATATCAAAATTAAACAGCCACTACTGCACACTACAGAACCTATTAATGACTTTAATATCAGAATTAAACATCTACTACTGTATACTACAGAACCTATTGATGACTTTAATATCAGAATTAAACATTCAGTACTGTATACTACAGAAACTATTCACAACTTTAATATCAGAATTAAACAGCTACTACTGTATACTACAGAACCTATTGATGACTTTAATATCAGAATTAAACGTCTCCTTTCGCATACTACAGAACCTATTGATGACTTTAATATGAGAATTAAACAGTTACTAGTGTATACTACAGAACCTATTGATAACTTTAATATGAGAATTAAACAGTTACTAGTGTATACTACAGAACCTATTGATGACTTTAATATGAGAATTAAACAGTTACTAGTGTATACTACAGAACCTATTGATGACTTTAATATCAGAATTAAACAGTTACTACTGTATACTACAGAACCTATTGATGACTTTAATATGAGAATTAAACAGTTACTAGTGTATACTACAGAACCTATTGATGACTTTAATATCAGAATTAAACAGTTACTAGTGTATACTACAGAACCTATTGATGACTTTAATATGAGAATTAAACAGTTACTAGTGTATACTACAGAACCTATTGATGACTTTAATATGAGAATTAAACAGTTACTAGTGTATACTACAGAACCTATTGATGACTTTAATATGAGAATTAAACATCTACTTCTGTATACTATAGAACATATTGATTACTTTAATATCAGAATTAAACAGTTACAACTGAATACTACAGAACCTATTCATGACTTTAATATCAGAATTAAACAGTCACTACTGTATAATACAGAACCTATTGATGACTTTAATATCAGAATTAAACATCTACTACTGTATACTACAGAACCTATTGATGACTTTAATATCAGAATTAAACAGCCACAACTGTACACTACAGAACCTATTGATGACTTTAATATCAGAATTAAACAGTTACTACTGTATACTACAGAACCTTATTGATGACTTTAATATCAGAATTAAACATTCACTACTGTATACTACAGAAACTATTCACGACTTTATTATCAGAATTAAACAGCTACTACTGTATACTACAGAACCTATTGATGACTTTAATATCAGAATTAAACGTCTCCTTTCGCATACTACAGAACCTATTGATGACTTTAATATCAGAATAAAACATCTACTTCTGTTTACTACAGAACCTATTGATGACTTTAATATCAGAATTAAACA